>NW_026129786.1:0-35756 GCF_022985175.1 Labeo rohita | reverse complement strand
TTTGAAACCACAACCATTTCAGATGTTTCCATGACTTTGTTCGCTCTTTCTGCCTGAAGTTGTTTACCGCAGTCTCACCATCCTTACCTTATTTTCACACCTAATTGTAATTGTCAAGCCTTACGCTTTATTTTCTAGTTTTTGCTGTCATGTTAGCGGGACTCTTTGTTCATATACGTCGATATTTCTGTGAATTTGGTTGATTTTAAGAAAATATTGCTTTTAAACCCCATCTCCATTCGAGACATTTACGTTATATTATTAATAGGAACCTAGTTTATATCATAAGATCATTTCTTAATAATACTTTTCCTTCTACATCCTATTCCGACTACTCGTTTTCCTTTTTTTTTTCCAACTGATTCAAAATTTCAATTTGTAAAATTGCTCAATTTTAAGTCGCTTCGGAAAAAGGCAAAAATCCAAAAATTTAACTCTGAGAAAAGATTAATGAGTTAAGTGATTTAGCCTTTTATTTCGACAATATAGTGATGAATAGATTGAAGTAGTAAATAAAAAAATAGCCATTACAAACAACAACAGTACTGACATTACAGGTGGTCTAGCCAGAAAATAAAATCTCTGAAGGCCAGTATGTTTTTGTCACAAATCTGGGCTGTGTCCCATTGTCCACTAACCACCAGATGTCACTCTCGCATCACTTACACACTCTGACTGTCACTATGCATCTCGGACTGCATCTCCCATCCTCCACCGCTCTGATTGCGTCAGTCCCCGTGACCAATCAGGCGTCCTATAAAAACCCCGCTCCTCCTCAGTGCACTTCACGGTTGGTTGTATTATTGTATTGTTGTTTTGTTAGTATTTCCTAGTGTATTCCTAGTTTCTGGTTTTTGGATCTCCCGCCTGGTTTCCCGTTCTCCTCTGTCTAGCCGCCTGCCTTTTGGACTATAGCTCTCGTTTATTGGACCATTCTCTTCTACTGCCTGTATTATTCCTGTCTGCTCCTGCCTCGACCTTGCCTGTACGACTATGTCTTTGTCCCGCCAATCCAATAAAAGCTTGCGCATGGATCCGCTCGCCTCTCGTCTCGTTCTCCCCGTAACAGAACCAACCGTCACACAAGGATCCAGCAGCTTCACACCCGGACAATCGACAGATATGGACACAGACAGGATTCTTTTCCGGATCAAGCAAGGACCACGCACTCTAGAACAGCATATCCGTGAGTTTCTGGCCATCTCGAATTATTCCACCCTCCCGGACTGTACAATCATGGAAATATTTTGTGATGGCATAAACGATCCTTTAAAAACGAGGCTGAGACGCGAGGGTCCGCGCTCATCTCTGGCTGCTTTTTTAAACTTTGCGTTATTGTGTGTGGGCTCGCCGTGTACTGTGGGGGTCGCGAAGGGGGAACGCGACAACGCGGACGCGGCAGCCCCGCACCCCGCTCGCAGATTGGTGGTTACGCCGGATCACGACGCCAAAACCACGTTTGCCGCCTGGATCGCTCGTGAAATGGCGGCCGTGCAGGAGCGCGCTCAAGCTATGGCGGCGACAGCGGTGCCCGTTCGCAAAATGGCGGCGACTGCGGTGCCCGTTCACAAGATGGCGGCAGCGCCGGTGCGCGCTCACACAATGGCGGCGACGGCGGAGCCCGTTCACAAGATGGCGGCGGAAACAGAGCCCCGTCACGTCACAGCTGCCATACCAGAGCTATATGGAGTTACAGCTGCATTTCCTGAGTCAAGCCAAGTTGCAGCTGTGTTTCCTGAGTCAAGTCGAGTTTCCAAGTCAAGTCAAGTTGCAGCTGTGTTTCCTGAGTCAAGTCACGTTTCCGAGTCCAGTCCAGTTGCAGCGGCATTTCCCGAGTCAAGTCAAGTTTCCTTGCCTAGCCAAGTTGCAGCTGTATTTCCTGAGTCAAGCAAGTTTACTGCTGCTGTTCCTGTGTCAAGTCAAGCTGGGGCTGTGTTTCCTGCATCAAGTCAAGTCAGAGCTGCTCTTCCTAAGGCAAGTCAAGCTAAAACTGTTTTTCCTGTTTCAAATCAAGCCAGAACTGTAGTTCCTGTGTCAAGTCAAATTACAGCCACGCCAGAGCCACTGCACAAGATGGCTGCCACGCCAGAGCCACTGCACAAGATGGCTGCCACGCCAGAGCCAATGCACAAGATGGCCGCCGTCTCCAAGCCGCTCCACAATATGGCTGCCATTCCAGAACCTGTGGTCAGCGCCCGGACGCCACCTGTGGTCATGATGGCCCACGTGCTGGACACACCCCTAATGACAGTACGGGCAGCTAAAGTGGCGCTCCATGTCGCGGCGGCTACCCCTGAGTCAAGCCAAGTCACAGCTGTTCCTCACGAGTCAAGCCAAGTCACAGCTGTTCCTCACGAGTCAAGCCAAGTCACAGCTGTTCCTCACGAGTCAAGCCAAGCCACAGCTGTCCCCCACGAGTCAAGCCAAGTCACACCTGTTCTTCAGGAGCCAAGCCAGGTTACAGCAGGTCCTCATGAGCCAAGCCAAGCTGCTGCTGTTTTTCCAGAGCCAAGTCAAGCTTCAGCCGCTGCTCCAGAGTCAAGTCAGGCTATGGCTGTAGCTTCCAAGTCCAGTCAGGCTTCCAAGTCCAGTCAGGCTTCCAAGTCCAGTCAGGCTTCCAAGACCAGTCAGGCTTCCAAGTCCAGCAATGTCAAGGCGGTCATTCCTGAGTCAAGCAAGGTAACAGCCGTGGTTCCTGAGTCAAGTGAAGTCAATGATCTTCTCAAGCCAGTTCAAGTCACTGCTGGTCTTCACGTGTCAGATCAAGTCACTGCTGATCTCCATGAGCCAAGTCAAGTCTCCATGAGTCAAAGCAGTTCACTACTGTTCTTCACGAATCGAGTCAAGTCACAGCCAATCTCCAAGAACCAAGTCAGACCACAGCTGATCTTCATGAGCCAAACAAAGTTGTTGCTGCTGTCCCAGGGTCCAGCCACGTCCCGCCTGACGGCCCAGGGTCCAGCCACGTCCCGCCTGACGGCCCAGGGTCCAGCCACGTCCCGCCTGACGGCCCAGGGTCCAGTCACGTCCCGCCTGACGGCCCAGGGTCCAGTCTCGTCCCGCCTGACGGCCCAGGATCCAGTCTCGTCCCGCCTGACGGCCCAGGATCCAGTCTCGTCCCGCCTGACGGCCCAGGATCCAGTCTCGTCCCTCCTGACGGCCCAGAGTCAAGTCTCGTCTCGTCTGACCGCCCAGAATCAGGCCACGTCTCGTCTGACCGCCCAGAGTCAGGCCACGTCTCGCCTGACCGCCCAGAGTCAGGCCACGTCTCGCCTGACCGCCCAGAGTCAGGCCACATCTCGCCTGACCGCCCAGAGTCAGGCCACGTCTCGTCTGACCGCCCAGAGTCAGGTCACGTCTCGTCTGACCGCCCAGAGTCAGGTCACGTCTCGTCTGACCGCCCAGAGTCAGGTCACACCTCGTCCGACGGCCCAGAGTCAGGTCACGCCCCGTCCGATGACCCTAAGTCAAGTCACATCTCGTCAGACATCCCAAGATCACGGCCTATCATGATAGCCAGCGTACTGGATCCACCACAACCTCCCGATGCTGCTCTTCCTTTAATGGCGGTTGCCATTTGGTGTGTGTGGGCTGCACACTGTGCCCCTGAGGCCACGCCTGTTCACAAGTCAGCTCCTGAGGTCACGTCTGTTCCAAAGTCAATCCCTGAGGCCCCGTCTGGTCACAAGTCGGCTCCAGAGCTCCCCACTTGGAGAAGCCATGCCAATGCCTCCTGAGGTGTCAGCCTTGGCTGTAGATCCTCCCATGGAGGCGGCATCCCCCAATAACCTCTCTGCTTCTCCCCTTGTTCTGTCAGCCTTCTCTGTCTCTGCTTTTCCCAGGTCCCAGACCATAACGCGGTTTCCTGCTCCGTCCCAGCTCCCGCCTGGTCACAAGCCTGCTCCAGAGCTCCGTCTGATCTCAAGCCTGCTCCAGAGCTCCCGTCTGATCTCAAGCCTGCTCCAGAGCTCCCGTCTGATCTCAAGCCTGCTCCAGAGCTCCCGTCTGATCTCAAGCCTGCTCCAGAGGTCCCGTCTGGTCTCGAGTCTGCCCCAGAGGCCTTCCCCGTCGGAGAAGCTGCGCCAATGCCTCCAGAGGTGTCAGCGTCAGCTGTAGAACCTCTTATGGAGGGCGTTAATCTCTAAACTCTCTGCTTCTCCCTTTCTTCTGTCTGTCTCCTCTGTCCCTGTTCTCCCCAGGTCCCAGACCATGACGCAGGCTCCTGTTCCGCCCCCGGAGGGCTGCTCCGCCCTCCTGTTCCGCCCTGGAGGGCTGCTGCGCCTTCTCCCCCTATTCTGTCTGCCTCCTCTGTCCCTGCTTTCCCCAGGTCCCAGACCGTGACGCAGATTCCTGTTTCGCCCCAGAGGGCTGCTCCGCCTCCTGCTCCGCCTCCAGTTCCGCCCTGGAGGAGTCCTGCTCCGCCTCCAGTTCCGCCCTGGAGGAGTCCTGCTCCGCCCTGGAGGAGTCCTGCTCCGCCTGAGGAGTCTTGCTCCGCCTCCAGTTCCGCCCTGGAGGAGTCTTGCTCCGCCTCCAGTTCCGCCCCTGGAGGAGTCCTGCTCCACCTCCGGTTCTGCCGTGGAGGACTGCTCTACCTTCAGCTCCGCCCTGGAGTACGCCTGTGCCTCATGCTCCGCCCCCGGCTCCGTCCTGGAGGGCCTTTGTGCTGTCGGTCCTGCCTCAATCACCGGGTCCTCCGCAGGGACCTGGTCCTCCAGCCCTCGCCCTGTCTCGCTCCCGCCCCACCGCTCCCCTGGACTGTTACTCTGTTGGAGCGTCTGGAAGCCGCTCCTTGGGGGGGGGCTATGTCACAAATCTGGGCTGTGTCCCATTGTCCACTAACCACCAGATGTCACTCTCGCATCACTTACACACTCTGACTGTCACTATGCATCTCGGACTGCATCTCCCATCCTCCACCGCTCTGATTGCGTCAGTCCCCGTGACCAATCAGGCGTCCTATAAAAACCCCGCTCCTCCTCAGTGCACTTCACGGTTGGTTGTATTATTGTATTGTTGTTTTGTTAGTATTTCCTAGTGTATTCCTAGTTTCTGGTTTTTGGATCTCCCGCCTGGTTTCCCGTTCTCCTCTGTCTAGCCGCTTGCCTTTTGGACTATAGCTCTCGTTTATTGGACCATTCTCTTCTACTGCCTGTATTATTCCTGTCTGCTCCTGCCTCGACCTTGCCTGTACGACTATGTCTTTGTCCCGCCAATCCAATAAAAGCTTGCGCATGGATCCGCTCGCCTCTCGTCTCATTCTCCCCGTAACAGTTTTGGCCCAGTATGAAAGTCCACGAGCGCTCCAACAATTTCACATAACATGGATTCTGAATTTTTTTAAACCAGCGACACACATAAGTCTGTTACATATGTACAAAGACAGAGAACTTCATTAAATTCCATCTGATCACTACGTGCAGTCATCGCATCCAAAATTTCTCTGGTGGTTACACTGATTGGCTCTTTGCCGTAAATAAACGTGTTTGTTAAATCAGGCCAAGGACTATTTTTCAGACTTCTTACAACGTCCATTTCATTCTTGAGGTTTGTTACGCGTTTGGTATCCCCCCCGTACAATCATGATTCGGATCGTACGTATGCTCAATGACCGTATGCATCAGTTTGATCATTTGTTCTCGGTAATGCGCTTTAAACGTAGAGCCTATGAAGTTTAGACCAGAACTCCAGTTGTGCTCCATCAGCTTTTGCACAGCGTCAGACATCCTTTTCAGAATTCGATCCTCTCCAAGAGATAAACTTTGTCCTCTAATCGATATAGAATGTTGTCACCGTTTCCTAGAATCAGGATTGATGGTTTTAATCCACTCCGGTCGAGGTCTTGTGCATTAACGCTTTGAATTTCAGGTTTATGGGTCAGAACCCCTCAAAGCGTTATTAATTGAAAATTGCAGAGTGGATAAAGCTCAATCAAATTGCTGAAGCTGATTCTGTCAGTCCATGTAGATAATGTTTTGATCAACAAGATGTTGCACTCGTTCCGTCGCTAGTGCTGTCAAAGCCGATATTATTCACAGATTTAGGAAAGTACACTGTAGGAAAGTAACTGCAGAGTTTATCCAGAACAGCCGCTCTTAGCTCCAAGGAAGTAGTGTTTTGGGTGATGGTTGGTTGTTAAGGTGAGCGTGTTGCCCTCAAAAGTGGAGGCGGGATAAGGTGGGGCCTGCAGAGGCATGCTTTGACCGTTGAAACCAATATTTCGCCAAAGATATTTTGATTAAAGATTACGAGGTAACATTTAAAAAGATTTATTTATTAAGATGTGTTAAGACATAGGCAAATTGTTTGGAGTATTTTGCAGCATTCGTAAGGGTCAGGAATAGGCCAGGCATCTTCATCTTCCTCAGAATCAGACTCGTCGTTGCTTGTTTCAGAATCAGAATCCAATTCAGAATCTGATTCAGATTCCTCCTGACGTTTATTTACCAGCATGAGGTAATTTTGGTCATGAAACGTTTTGTTCCAACAGTATGATATGGTTATGTAGGCTGGCCTTTTTGTTGCACGGTACCGCATATCGGGTGTGACCGCGTCCCACTGATAAAAGTACCACATTTTTCCAGATTGAAATTCTCTCCAAATTTGATTGAAGAAGTATGACCAGTCTATGGCAGTCAAAAGCAAGTAGCTACATTCGGGTGTATAATCCTCCAAATTGTCCAAAACGTAGAGTTTAACAGTCCGCAATGTCTTGTCAAACACAAATCTCCCCACACGCTCATCAGACACTGGGAAATCTTGTTTCACAAAATCTTCATCTTCACAGAGAATCTTTGTCAGACCTTGACTTTCCATGTGCGTATCTTCATCCGTTTCAACAGAACTTCTTTGCGGTGTTACAGACATCACTTTTGTTTCAGGATTGATTGGAGCAGCGGAGCAATATCGAAATGTCTCCTGCATATAACCGAGTGACTCTAAACCTTATTTAAATACCAAATTCCCGAACGTCAGTTAGGGGTGTGTCAAACAACCAAAGGAAGTAACGCCTTCAAACAGACATAAAACATGCGCATTCAGGATGATATTATCTCCTAAATTAGCAGCAGGCTTTCTTGCAAACTATGCAAGTGGAAATTCCCCCTTAGTTCTAATAGCGTTATCAATTTTTAAAAAGAAAACGAGTAGTCGGAATAGGATGTAGAAGGAAAAGTATTATTAAGAAATGATCTTATGATATAAACTAGGTTCCTATTAATAATATAACGTAAATGTCTCGAATGGAGATGGGGTTTAAAAGCAATATTTTCTTAAAATCAACCAAATTCACAGAAATATCGACGTATATGAACAAAGAGTCCCGCTAACATGACAGCAAAAACTAGAAAATAAAGCGTAAGGCTTGACAATTACAATTAGGTGTGAAAATAAGGTAAGGATGGTGAGACTGCGGTAAACAACTTCAAGCAGAAAGAGCGAACAAAGTCATGGAAACATCTGAAATGGTTGTGGTTTCAAAGTGTAACGCTATGAAAAAACTTTGCGGTTTATATCTAACAACGGTGTGACGAGGCCTAGCGCACTGGCGTGGATGAAGTCAAGATATCTAGCGATTTTAAGCGTACTTACCAGGGATCAGTCTGTTGTGTCGTTAGGCCATATTATAAAGGTTTGTACGCTTACATTCATTTCAGTGTATTTATGAAACACAGTTACAGAATTTGTCCAAGTGACATTCAATGCAATATTTTATTAAAAGATAACGCAAAGGTGTTTGAGTAACACTCTTGGCTCTGTCGCATTTACTGTCACATGCGCTTACACGCATCCCAACCTCCTGAAACCTGTTGTTATAAACTTCATGCCTAACACTTTTGTGACCGACTAAAAACAAATAAGCTAAACTGAAGGATGAAAATGAAGGATCACGAACATTGTTAAACAACTTAAATGAACAACAGACAATAATCACCAATACGTGTTCACACAGTTAACTTTATTTAAATGTTTTACTGATATAAAATGACCCTGAGTTGTTAGAAAAGAAATGACCGATGAAAAGAAAGCTGATGAATCGGTTTATTGAGCCGAACTGTCCAAATGAATCGTTTCGCAGAAATGAATCGGACTCTGCATCACTAACACAGATCACAAAAAAAAAAAAAAAAAAAAAAAAAAAAAAAAAAATGGGGTATGTCACATCACAACACGGAAGGAGCGTATACTTCACAAAATTGTGGAAATGTGAGTCTTTTTATACAGGGTATCTTAGTGTGCGTATAATCAGAAGTCCAATGATTTTGGGGACTGCCATGTATGAGTGTTTTGGGGTATGTATCCCCAGCAGCCATGTTTGAAGACCGAGGTGTATGCTGAGTAATGTAGTTCCCTGACCTGAAAGTCTACAGCGGTTGAGTGAGGTATTAGTTACACGTGTTTAACAACTTTGTAAAAACAAAAACACAAAGAACTGTTAAAACATATTTAGACTAAACGATTATATTGAAAAATAATACGAGATACGTATGCTAAAAAAGACTTGACGTGGGTGCTGTAATGGAGCAACCGTTGTGAAGCGAGATACCAAATAAACCAAATAATTGTCTTTATCTTAAGAAAAAGTCAATATGGTCCTGCTCTAGCTGAATATTCAGTCTCTCCCTCTGTATGTTGAGTGCGGCCAGTATTTTTACTGATTGTTAGCTCATGCCTATATTTTTTAAGTTTCATCTTAAACTATGTAAGCAGGAAATGTTTAGCATTTGATAAGTTGGTCAATCGCTCATCCATAGCTTTATCCTACACTGAAAACCCTAATAAGTTAATTGGACTAAATTGATTGAGTAAACTCGTTGCCTCAAATTAATTGAGTAATGGAATCTTCCAAAACTTGCATATTTAAGTTTATTTAACTTGGCGGTTTTGTAGACTGTACTTAAATCATTCAGTTCAACAAACTTAGCACTTATTTAATGTACCTAAACGATTGTGTTCACTTGGTATTCATTTTTTTTAAGTGTACTTATATATTTAAGTTAACTCAACATGAAAATGTAACTTAAAACTGTTAAACAATGTTCTTATATTTGACTGCAAGTCATGTCAGTAGTAGCACAACAAAAAACAAACAAAAAAAGCTCATAAAATGGTTATTGATAGTTAATAAAAATAAATAAAATTGAGTTGTTACCATTGTTGTGATTCACATGCTGAATGTTGAAGTCTGTGTGTGACTCACGCACATTACCCCAAATATTAAAAGATTATATAAACGCAGTTAAAAGCTTCTTATAGTGTTTATAAAAAAAGAAAATCAGTAAAATTGTAAAATCATTAATCAGCATAAAAAAACCCTCATGATTTAATTACCTAATTACCTAAAAATTACTTTTCTTTCTTTGAAATCAAAGAACTCTGATTTCATGCTGCATTGTTGCAACAACAGAAAGAAAACTATAGTAATATAAACAAAGTTCCAAGTGCCCAACCAAAAGTAACACTATTCACTATAATGGTGAGTATTTAAAAAAAAAAAAAAACCTTTTCAGGAAAATCAACATTAATTTATGAAGTCAGCTTATGTGATGTTCTCTCAAATATTCAGTTGTATTGAAAATTCAACATTCAAGATGACTTTTTAAAATGATTTTTTTTTCAAATGATTAATCATGATTTTGAGCTCACAACACTTGAAATCTTAAGTTTATGCATTTTGATAGTAAATAAGTTAAATGAACTCATATTTTTAAGTAATAGGTCCAAAATGCAAAATTTTAAGTAATGTTTAGTCAACATTACTTGATTGTATAAGTAAAGACAGCATTAGGGTTTACAGTGTACCACATGTACATATGTGCGTTTCAGCTGATTTAACAGACCGTAAGGTCTAAAACTGACAAAAATGAAAGAATGAATAAATAAATTAAATTAATGAAGTGCGAATAACTAAATAAAATAAATTAAAATAAAGAAACATTTTCCTGTGGCTTAGGAGAAGTTTGTTTGAAAGGAAACTGGTATGAAAAACTACTTGTATTATTGTTAAAACGAGAAGAATGCTTTCATCAATTAAGAAATGTCATAGATTTATTAACCCTTTACCTGTCACTCCCATTTTGAACATAGACGTGAAAATGATAAATAGGTTAAAAATCCAATGGTAATGCAATGTCTGATTTTAAAATGGTTTTGAAAGGATAATTTTTTCAATTGATATATAATTTCTTACAATTTCTAAAACATTATAGGGTAAAAGCCTGCGATGAAAGTCTTTTTTTTTTTTTGTGACAAAGGTCAGAACTCCTGTTATGATGTACATTTTTTATTTTTGTACTATTACTTTTCCTACATAATTTGTAGCACAAACAGTGGACAAATATCTATTTAGGAGTCTTAGACCTTTCCAACGATATACAGTTTTTGTCATGATTAGATTATGATCTATTTGTAATACGGTGAAGTAAACTTAGGCGTCCCAGCTGAGCGGACGGGTGATGGGTGAAAAGTCTTTTAATTTTAAGAATATTATTTTCTTTAATTCTTTTACCGTACATTTAAATCCTAGTGTTGGTGGGGAGAGAGCTAGAGTAAGGGGTTAGAGAGAGAGAGAGAGAGAGAGAGACAGAGAACGGGGGGTCGCGCACAAACGCAGACTGTGGAGAAAGTGAGGGTAAGGAGAAATAGAGAGTGAGAGAGGGTTAGAGGTGAGGTCATAATAATGACGAATTGCCTATCGATTGCTTGGGAAAGAGACAACTGGTCACGTCGTATGGAATTCCACAGATTTCTTAAAACATGCGTATCCTGTAACAGAAGAACGAATTTGGGGGGGCCCGCGAAAATGACAAGAGTGGTGGGGAGGCTGTGAGACACACACGCACGCTCAAACAGAAGCACACTCAGTCGGTTGTGAAAGCTTTGGGGTAATAGAGATAGTTTTTTAAAAAGTTTTTAGGTTTTTGCAATCCTCTCAACAACTATCTGGCACAAAGAGGTAAATGTAGAAGATCATTTATCCATTTTCTTTATTGATGGTCTTATTTTTAATTTCAGTTATTATTATTATTATTATTATTATTATTTATTGTTATTATATTATTGAAAAGCATTTTATATACAATCCTCAAATTGTATGTTAGGGTACTTTCACATACAACATTCACTCAAAACCTGTTAAAATTCTTTATTTATTCTGTTCATTCTTCTTTTCGTAAGAGGAGAGAGCTAGAGTAAGGGGGTTAGAGAGAGAAAGTCAGAGAGAGAGAGACAGACAGAGAATTTGGTAGTGGGGGAGGGGAGGGGTAGTGGGGGGAGGGGAAAGGTCAAAAGGTCAAAGCCATAAATCTTTTTGTCATAAGCAACCGTATATTGACTACTACTATACGCTTACTGTTTGTTTCATAGTCCATGAACATGCATTTCTGACAATTTTCATGATCTCTTTAAGATAATTCATGTAGTCATGAAGAAGCCCCATTAGCTCAGCAAAGGCGTGCAACATCTTTTACATTATCTAGGGCGGCCTCCTCCTTTAAAATCACTGTTGCATCAGTTTGGGGGATGTTTTTCATCAGTGGCCTAAAAGAGTTCCCTATCTGTCGTACACTCCGAGTTGTGTCGAGTAGTGTACGACACTAGGGGTCGCTCTTGAGAGCCCAAACACCTCTGACAGTTTTGAGAAAGGCCAATGAAAATTGGGTGTGCAGATTTGCATAGCTGACCACGCCCCGGACGTCCGGGTATAAATAGGGCAGCGTGTGCATCTGCTCACTCGTTCTGTTTTTCGGAGCCGAATGCAGCGTCTCTGCGTGAGAAGCGGCAACATTCACCTCTCTCGTCGTTGGATCTACGGCACAGACAGCGGTCTCTCCCTCTCTGACACTTCTCGTGTTGTGAGAGTCCCCTGGGTGCGTCGACGGCGATCTTCAAGAGAAGATTCTCTTCTGCAGAGAGCAAATTTTCTCTAAAAGAGCTCCACAGACGGATTGTGTGTTTCACGATGCCTTTCCGTCTGTGTCCTACTGGGTGCGGATTCTACCTTTCCCCGAACGATCGGCACGAACGCTGTGTTCAATGCTTGGGGCGTGAGCATGCTGACGCAGCGTTCGCTGAGGGAGGTTGTCAGCACTGCGAAGACATGCCCTTGGGCACACTCCGCTCGAGAGCCGCGTTCTTTTCGAAGAAGCCGCGGCGCTCCTCATCTGCTTCCCGCTCCGGTCCTTCTACTTCCGGGTACGAGGCCGTTGCGATGTGCGTCGAGGAAGAGCGGCAGGTGTTGAGCGAAGTTTTGCCAGTTGCGTCCTCGCAAACCGCTCACCCTGTGTGTCTACCGATTGAGTCTCCGGACGATTTTGAAAGCTCGTCTCAGTATGGGCTGGATCTTTTGTTCGGGGCTCCTGCTGAGGAAAAGGCAGCGTCCGTAGCATCGGAGGGAGAGCCGTCAGAGGCTGACGTCACAACCGAGTTCGCCGCTCCGGCGGTTGAATCTCAGTCTGTGGCAGACGCCGAAATGGCCGCCGCACTACAACGGGCAGCCAAGGAGATCGGGGTTGCGTGGGTTCCCCCGCCCAGCCCTGAGCCTTCAAGGCTGGATGACTGGTTCCTGGGCAGGGGGCGTGACTCGAAGCCACGCTCCTCCCCGGTCCCGTTTTTCCCGGAAGTGCACGAGGAGTTGACGAAATCGTGGAAAGCCCCTCTGTCGGCTCGTTCACGGTACGCTAACTCCCCGTCCCTCACCACCCTCGATGGCGGTCCAGCGAGGGGGTATTCGGAGGTTCCCCAGGTGGAGAGAGCGGTTGCGATGCACTTGTGCCCGCAAAACGCCGCCTCCTGGAGGGGCCGCCCGAGACTCCCGTCCAGGGCCTGTAAGTTTTCGTCTGCGCTTGTAGCGAAGGCTTACGCGGCCTCTGGGCAAGCTGCGTCCGCCCTCCACGCTATGGCGATTTTGCAGGTCTATCAGGCTAAGGTTCTTAAAGACCTGCACGAGGGTGCTCCCGACCCAGAGCTGTTACACGAGCTGCGCTCAGCGACCGACTATGCCTTACGGGCTACGAAGGTTACTGCGCAAGCTCTGGGGCGGGCGATGTCCACTATGGTGGTCCAGGAGCGCCACCTGTGGTTAAACCTGGCCGAGATGCGAGACGCCGAGAAGGTTCGCTTTCTCGACGCTCCCATTTCCCAGGCTGGCCTCTTCGGCGAAACCGTGGAGGAGTTTGCCCAGCAGTTCTCCACCGTGAAACAGCAGACGGAGGCCATCAAGCACATCCTGCCTCGGCGTGCAGCGAGTTCCGGCCCAGCTCAGCCGACGCAGCAGCCTCCGCCTGCTCCCCGCCGTGGAAGGCCCCCTACGAGGGTGGCTCAGACCCCGCAGCCTGCCGGGTCTGCAGCCAGACCCGCCCAACGGTCCAGCACTCGTAGGAAGGTGGCACCGCCAGCTCGTCCTCAGGCCACTAAGAACCCCCGGCAGGTTTCGAAGCGTTCCTGAGACGGGCAGCCCAGGGAGGAGGGATCGTTTGGCCTGTCCGGATCCACACTCGACGAGGGGACGAGCGCTGGATTCGGCTTCCACCCGGCTGTCTGCCACCCGGCAGACGGCCACCACTTGGTCAACAAAAGAGCAATTTTCTCCTTCTCTGGGCATATTACACAGCACCCCCGACCCTCCGCTCGATGGTCGGATGCTGTCTCCTCCGTTCAGGGCATGCGGTCACACACCTTCTGTGCTCCCTCATGCTCTAGAACAACGGGCTTGGTCAGACGATCTCCCCTGTCGGGTGGATCCTCTGCTAAGCTCGCACGGCTCGGTCTCCCTGGGCAAAGCAGCCAGTGGCCTTCGGGGCTTCTTACCTCCGACCACACGCTGTTTTCCCAGCGAAGGTTCCCCCACCCTTGGTACGTCGAATGTAACTCCTCTGCGGCCCCTAGCGGAGAACTTTCTGGATTGGCTGAATCTCCCCAATCCTTCCCGCTGGCTGCTCAAGACCATTCGGCTCGGCTATGCTATCCAGTTTGCACGTCGTCCGCCCAAGTTCTGCGGTGTTCTCACTACCTCGGTCCAGGGCTCCAACACCGCGGTTCTTCGGGCGGAGATCGCAGTCCTTCTGGCGAAGGGTGCGATAGAAACTGTCCCCTCAGCCGAAATGAAGAAAGGGTTTTACAGCCCCTACTTCATTGTACCCAAGAGGGGTGGTGGGCTCAGACCTATCCTGGATTTGAGGGTTTTGAATCGGGCCCTACTCAAGCTCCCGTTCAAAATGCTGACCCTCAAGCACATTCTTACGTACGTCAGGTTCCAGGATTGGTTTGTGGCGATAGACCTGAAAGACGCGTACTTTCATGTCTCGATCCTTCCAAGACACAGGCCGTTTCTACGGTTTGCCTTCGAAGGACGGGCATATCAGTACAAGGTTCTCCCCTTCGGCCTCTCCCTGTCGCCCGTCTTTACGAAGGTAGCAGAGGCTGCCCTTTCCCCCTCAGGGAAATGGGCATTCGCATTCTCAACTATCTCGACGACTGGCTGATCCTGGCTCACTCGTTGGATACGGTTTGCGTACACAGGGACATGGTTCTCAACCATTTGGCTCGCTTGGGGCTTCGGGTCAACTGGGAAAAGAGCAAACTCTCCCCGGCACAGAGGATCTCTTTTCTCGGTGTAGAACTGGACTCGGTCGGCATGTCTGCACGTCTCTCCCGGAGCGTGCACAGTCAGTTCTGAGATGCGTGGCAACGCTCAGGTGCGGCTCAGCGGTCCCCCTAAAACAGGTTCAGAGGCTCCTAGGGCACATGGCATCCTCAGCCGCGGTCACGCCGTTGGGTTTGATGCACATGAGACCGCTGCAGCATTGGCTCCGTACCCGAGTCCCCAGGAGGGCGTGGCACCACGGCACGTTCCGTGTGAACATCACACCATCGTGCCGCCAGACACTCAGCCCTTGGACGGACATCGTGTTCCTTCGGTCAGGAGTGCCCTTGGAACAGGTGTCCAGACGCGTCGTTGTCACCACGGACGCTTCCAGGACAGGCTGGGGTGCCACCTGCAACGGGCAGGCAGCTTCCGGGGTCTGGGCAGGCCCCCGGCTGCATTGGCACATCAATTGTCTGGAGTTGTTGGCAGTGCTTCTAGCTCTGAGGAGGTTCTGGCCTATGATTCAGAACAAGCACGTGTTGGTCAGGTCGGACAACATGGCGACAGTAGCCTACATCAACCACCAGGGCGGTGTACGTTCCTTTCGCATGTCACAACTAGCCCGCCACCTCCTGCTCTGGAGCCAACACAGACTCAGGTCCTTACGGGCCACTCACATTCCGGGCGATGCCAATCGAGTGGCCGATTCTCTGTCACGACAGGTTTCGCTCGGAGGCGAGTGGAGGCTCCACCCTCAGTCGGTTCAACTGATTTGGGATCGATTCGGCCAGGCGCAAGTGGATCTCTTCGCCTCACCGGAATCCACCCACTGCCAGTTGTGGTACGGGCTGACCGAGGCTCCCCTCGGTATAGATGCACTGGCACACAGTTGGCCGAAGGACCGGCTCAAGTATGCGTTTCCCCCGGTGAGTCTGATCGCACAAACTTTGTGCAAAGTCAGGGAGGACAAGGAGCAGGTCCTCTTGGTAGCCCCCTTCTGGCCCAACAGAACCTGGTTCTCGGACCTGGTTCTCCTGGCGTCAGCTCCTCCCTGGCGCATTCCCCTGAGGAAGGACCTCCTTTCCCAGGGGAAGGGCACAATTTGGCACCCGCGCCCGATCTCTGGAACCTCCACCTGTGGCCCCTGGACGCGACCAGGAGGACTTCAGAGATCTCCCACCATCAGTGGTGAACACACTCATTCAGGCAAGAGCTCCCTCTACCAGGCGGCTGTATGACTCTAAATGGCGCGTGTTTGTGAACTGGTGTTCTGCTCGGCTAAGGGACCCACGGAGTTGCGGCATCGAATCAGTGTTATCCTTCCTCCAGGAGGGCCTGGACAGGCACCTATCTGCCTCGACACTTAAGGTTCATGGCGCTATATCGGCTAATCATGACCTGGTGGGTGGCAGGTCGGTGGGAAAACACGATTTGGTAATCAGGTTTCTGAGAGGAGCCCGGAGACTGAACCCTCCTCGGCCACATCTTATCCCCTCTTGGGACCTTGCTGTGGTTCTCCGGGGCCTACAGCAGGGTCCCTTCGAGCCTCTTCAGTCAGTCAAACTCGATGCTCTCTCCCTAAAGACGGCTCTCCTGACTGCGCTCGCCTCGGTAAAGAGAGTGGGAGACCTCCAAGCCCTCTCCATCAACAGTTCGTGCCTGGAATTCGGACCAGCGGATTCTCACGTCGTCCTGAGACCCCGGCCTGGATACGTGCCCAAAGTCCCCACCACTCCCTTCAGAGACCAGGTGGTGACTTTGCAAGCTATCTCTTCCCAGGAAGATGACCCCAACCTGACCTTGTTATGCCCAGTCCGTGCCCTGCGCATCTACTTGGAACGCACTCAGCCCTTCAGACGTTCTGAACAGCTCTTCGTCTGTTATGGGGGACAGCAGAAGGGGAAGGCTGTCTCCAAACAGAGGATCTCCCACTGGCTGGTGGACGCAATTCGGGTGGCCTACCAGGCCAGAGGCCTACCCTGCCCTCTGGAGGTAAGAGCCCACTCGACTAGGGGCGTCGCTGCCTCGGCAGCCCTGGCAAATGGGGCCTCATTAACAGACATCTGTAGAGCTGCAGGTTGGGCTACACCTAACACATTTGCCAGATTTTACAATTTACGCATGGAGCCAGTGTCAGCTAGAGTCTTGAATACCAGCTCTTGACTCAGTTCTCTGGTTGGTGTAGAGCTTGCTTTAAAGCGCTTCCCCTAACGGTGATTACGCTTCTGAGTTTCAGTAGGTTTCCTAGCGTGAACCCTGGACACCATCTCCATCATTGGCACCTCTGGACGTGGCAGAGTTTTGCGGAGGGACTCGCTACGACCGGTCACAAGGTATGGTCACCTTTGTTCTGATTGAATTGTGCCCCATATGTAGTGGCTCCTTATGTGGCCCCATGTGTGTATCCCCACCTATAACTCCTGTAGTGCGGTGTTTCCCCTGAGGACTGGTTTGTCTCTAGGGTCTGAGTCTGGTGGTCTCCCCCGGTGTGAGTCCCACCTCAGCCCCCATGTTTAATGTTGTCACTTGTACCCCCCCTGTTGGGCAGGTTGTGAACTCCGTAGCGCCGTTTTTCCTTCGGGGAGGAGGCGCTTTCCCAACGCTCGCAAGACACTCGGCCGCTCTACTGAGGAAGGCCCGGCTGCAGAACCCTGGTACAGGTCAGTCTTGGACGTTGGATGGTCACGGAGGAGGTGAGCTGCACTTCGTTAACACGTTGCCTGTTACTTCTGCGCTTATCACTCGTGACGCGGCCAGTAAGGTGGCGGTTTTCTACGGGGACCCCTAGTGTCGTACACTACTCGACACAACTCGGAGTGTACGACAGATAGGGAACGTCTCGGTTACGTATGGTAACCCTCGTTCCCTGATGGAGGGAACGGAGACGTTGTGTCTTCCGTGCCACCTTCCTGGACCGCCTCTGAGTGAGTTGAGACCCTCGGCTCCTCAGATCAGAACGAGTGAGCAGATGCACACGCTGCCCTATTTATACCCGGACGTCCGGGGCGTGGTCAGCTATGCAAATCTGCACACCCAATTTTCATTGGCCTTTCTCAAAACTGTCAGAGGTGTTTGGGCTCTCAAGAGCGACCCCTAGTGTCGTACACTACTCGACACAACGTCTCCGTTCCCTCCATCAGGGAACGAGGGTTACCATACGTAACCGAGACATCTATGTTTTGATTATCACTCTGAGTCCAATTCATAGTCTTTTTTTCATCTTTTTGTTCAAAATATCATTTATTTCTTTATTATTATTATATATGAAACTTACCCACATTCAAGTGTTTATAAAATTCATGCATAAAGCTAGAATAAAATGTTTTTGTTTACAAGTAGATATCCTGTTTTTTCTTTTGATATTTTGTATGTTCAGGTATTTATATAACAAAATATATACAAATTTATTCCTAACAGGGACATAGTAGTATACTTAACGTATGATGTAAAGTTCACTTAAAGAAAACTTACGAGTATACTTGCAGTATAAAACTAAACTAGTATATTACTAAACTAGTAGTTTACTGAGACTATACTTCAAACTGTACTAAAAATGCAACAAGTATTTAATTAGTAAACTATCTGTCAGACCTTTTGGACTGTTTTTGTGTGTTTTATACCTAAGTATACCTAAGTTCACTTTTGTAGACGTAGCCTTTGTGAAGTGTCCTACATCTGCCGGGTCCCTGAGTCCTTCTGATCAGTTGTTTTTAACTGTTCCCAGGTGTTACTTACCTTTGCACATTAAATTGGCTATGACTATTTCAGTTTTTTTAATTCCTGTTGAGTTTTGAGTTGTTGCGTCTGATTTGTTATTTTGTAGCCTATTGTTTGTCTCTGTATTTTGGTATTATTCTTTTTATTATTATTATTTATGTACAGTACATTGGGTAACTATGGTTGAAGTAAATTTGTTGCATTGATTAAGTTATTGATTTCTTTGTTCTCATTGTTTACTTGAGATGTTTTTAGCTTTGGATCTCTGAAAATATCTAAAATTCATTAGTAATATAGCTTTGTCCTATGACAGCAACTTAAAGTGTCTTAGTTTTGAATGTCTCTGTTCTTGAAATCCAGCATTGGCGCGTTGGGCCTAAATTCTGACCTACTTTGCAAAAAACAAAAAAAACAAAAAACAAAAACGGTCTGAACTGTTTATAAACAAGTTCCTTAAACCTGAATTATCATGTTGGGTTACTGTGAATAATACCCCACAGTTTTATTCTGATTTCCTCATTCTTGGGATAGGACAGATGTCTTGTAAGCAATGTGAAAACTTTTCCCTGTAATCTGATATACCTAGAGTAAATGCTACATAAAAACCTTTTGTTTCAATTCAGTGTCCAATGACTAGCTCTATTTCCAAAGTTCTTAGACAATATCTTAGTCTGCTATCATGATCTGCGCTAACTTTGAGTCCAACTTTGACTCTGTGCTAGTGTCTGTAAATCCCTTTTTGGGTGTTTTTAGTTAAACACACTTCTAGTTAAGTATCATCCATTTAATAAAGTCCTTCAGGCTTATTTGAAAACTACAGGTATGTGTGTTGGCCCTCCAGGAGCTGAGTTTGACATCCCCGATTACCTTTTACCCTTTCATCCTCATGTCCCTAGAAGACAAACAGCTTGAAGAGTGGCTGGATGGATATTTTAGCTTCTCAGCTTTACTGGTATTGCACAGGTGATAAGAACTGAGCAGTTGAATTAAGGTTAATCAGACCACAGAATCATGTTTCTGTTTTTGGCTAATTTCACATAGGCTTTTATGTGTCATGCACTGAGGAGAGGCTTGCACCTCAGACGATCTAGTGATGGCTGTCCTTCTGCAAGTTTCTTCCATCTCTCCACACATGATCTCTGGAGCTCAACTGGAGTGACCATCAGGTTTTTAGTCATTTCTCTTACCTCTCTCCTAGTTTTTGCTCTGATATTCATTCTCACCTGTTAGATCTGTGTAAACAGGTGTGTGTCTTTCTGAAGTAGCCCTATATCCAGTCAACTGAATTTGCCACAGACTGCAATGTAGAAACATTTCAAACATGATCCTGAGAAACTTAACACTTTGCTTACTTCAACATGAGCTAATGATTAGTGAATTCAGAAACTAAACAAGAATGAATAAAGAACTAAACATACATACTGTATGACTGGGGTCATATTCATCCATGAATAATAAAAACTTTAAAGGGGTCATCGGATACCCATTCTTGTCTACATCCCTGCTCTGGCATCAAAACAATGGCGATCGGACTGTTACAGCTCATTCAAGGCGGGTCTGAGTTAAGACGGCTGTGTCAATCAATCTATCATTTGACTTCACACGGACAAGAAGCTAAAAATGGCTTGATTTGAAAAAGGGGAAATTATTTTTACAGTTCAATTAAAAACCACTGTGTTTTGTCATTATAGTGTAGGTGTGTACACACACTGCCAACACACATTAATGTTCAAACAACATGTAAAAGTGAACTTTGCATCCGATGACCCCTTTAAAGTCAGTGGAGATTGCAATGGTCTTGCAAAAGAAAAAATGTAATGGAACCAAATTAATAATTAAAGACATGTTTGATGCCATAAAAAAGTTACCTTGATGACAGATATCAGTGTGTACAAATAAATAATGTTAAATCAGATTTAATGAAATTTACTTGTGGTGTTCAGCAAGGTTCAGTGCTAGGTTAAATTATTTGTACTTAATATAAATGATATTTGTAAAGTGTCTAAAGTATTTGAAAATGGCTTTGGAACTAAATACTGCTAAATACTGTGGAAAACAAACTAATTTTTTTTTTTTTAAATGGTTTGATGATAACAGACTTTCACTGAATTTAAAGTAAAACTAAGTTTATAATATTTAGTAATCAACAGAGTAACAATAAAGTTAAATTAAGGATTAACAATAAGGACATAGAAAGAGTGTATGAAAATAAATTTTTGGGTGTTATAATTGATCATAAATTATGTTGGAAACCACATATTAATCATGTAAAAACAAAAATGTCCAAATCTATTGCAATATTAAATAGAATTAATCATATACTGAATGAAAACACTTTATATATATTGTCTTGTGCACTCATAGTTCCATACATTACGTATTGTGTGGAGGTGTGGGGTCATACATATAAAAAATGTATAAATTCAATATATATTATAACAAAAGAAAGCTATAAGGATTGTTAAAATGGCTGATTATTACCAACCAACAAACAAAATGTTTATTAAACTACATGTTTTATTTGTAGATTTAGTTGATTTATATACAGCGCAGACAATGTACAAAGTTTATAATAATTTACTTCCAAATTGTATTCAGAGGCTGTTCAAAATAAGAGAAAGTCAGCATAATCTAAGAGGAATGTTTATGTTTAAAAAAGTAAGAGTAAGAACTAATGTAAAAAAATAGGTGTATATCTGTCAAAGGGGTAAATCTATGGAATAAATGTGATAAGGAATTAAAATTCTGTAATTCACTTTGCAAATTTAAGGAAATGTTTAAATACAAGGTGATAATTATATGACTCAGTATTACAAAAATGTGAATGTATTGGTTAAAATATTTATGTAATAGTTGGAATGTATATTTCTGTTATCATGAAGTGTGTATGTACATTTTGGGAAATGTTTTATGTAATTTTGTTCATTTTGTATGATCAAATTTAGTAAAAAGTGTTGTTTATTAGTTAATTATGTATAAAGAGTAGGCATAATAAGCAAGCCTTCAGCCTACACCTTTTTCAGTAACCATGTTTATTTATTTATTTTTGTGAAAAGTTGTCTGTGAGGACCAAAATAAAATGATTGATTGATTGATAATTAAAAAAAAAAAAAAATATTGCTTACTATAATAGCTACAACACTCCCACCTTGTGGGCTATTACGTTATTACCATGAGTTAACCTGCACTGACACAGAAGGAACAATCCAAATACACCATGTAACTTGTAATCTTTATAAAATAAGATTTCATCTTTTAGACTGGGTCTGCCTTAATTTTGAAGCATTACATTTGTCCGTTTATTTGCACTATTAATTTAGTGTATAATGCCATTGTTCTTTGCTTTTGTCTTTTTAAAATGTATAATGAATTAAATCAGATGACTACTTGTAAAAGTGCTAAATACATTAAATGCTGGAGACCATAATATGAATGCATACAGATGTTGTTTTTTTTTTTTTTTTTTTTTTAAATTGGTTGACTTCCAGAATAAAAAAAAAATCTTGATAATTTACTCAAGGAAATCCAAGATGTTCATGTCTTCAGTCGAAAATAAATTAATGTTTTTGAGGAAAACATTCCAGGATTTTTCTCCATATTTGACTTCAATGGGTATCAATGGGTTGAAGGTCCAAACTGCAGTTTCAGTGCAGCTTCAAAGGACTCTACACATTCCCAGCCGAGAAATAAGGGTCTTATATACTTTTTAACCACAAATCTCATTTTGCACTAGCTCAACTTCACACATTACATCCTTGTGTGTGCTTATCTACACAAGGAATCTGTCTTGGTGACGGAAGCGTCCAGTGCACAGACAGGATGACAAGTGACAAGACACAGATAACAAAAATAAACAAGTGATTAAAAATAAATATGTCAAAAGACAATATAATATATGTACAGATGTGTTATATACAAATTATGCAAGGGAATTTGAATACATGTTAAATCAATAACATATGTGTAATAAATATAAGTATGGATAGCGGGTGGAGTTGGGAGTGAGAATGTGTTGTCCATGATGATGAGTGGGGGGGAGTGCAGTGGGGTTCCTCCTGAAGTCCACGATCGATCTCCACTGTTTTGAGCGTGTTGAGCTCCAGGTTGTTAGGACTGCACCAGACAGCCAGCTCTTTAACCTCCTGTCAGTAGGCAGACTCATCACCATCCTGAATAAATTCATTCAACCAAAGCCAAAAGCCCAGTTCCCAAAAAAAAGGTCACTAAAACACCAATCACCATAATGGTGAATTCAAACAGACTTCAACAACCTTTGTGCTGTGTGCCATATGAAAGAAATAAAGCTGTACTGGTCTGTAATAAGTGAATGTGGTAATGCTGATTTTGGAGTTGTTTAACCATCCTCTGATGAGATGTTGATTTTATTTGCAGTTGATTTCATCTAAGGCTGTGTGACTGTATATCAGTTGTAGTTGTGTTTCTGCTCTTTACTTTTTTCTGTCTTCAGTGATTCTGCTTTTTAACCGCATATGTCATCACTAATGCTCAGTCATCACTTGTAGACCAAATCTGCTTTATTTCACTAACTGCAATATTGCTTCAGGTCACTGTTCTCAAAACAGTTAACACAGTGAGCTGAACACTTTGTAATTGACCATATGCACAGAGCGTTCTTTGGAACTTCCACATAATGATAAGCCAGATCATAAACTTTCCGTGAAGCTCATTTTATATGTGTGTAACGCCAAGCCAGCAGAGGGAGCCCTCACCCTAGAACTGCCTGCACACTCCCTCTGCTGCTTCTATTGTTACTTCCTGTTTGTCACTATTTAAAGACTCACCATGTGCTCACTGACTTGCGAAGTATTGCCAGTTTTACCTGCCTTACCGAGCGTTTCTATATTTACTCTGTTGGATTACCTGTTGCCGTCTTGCTTTGCTTTTGGTTTATTGAGTTTACGGATTACCCTTGTCGGATTGTTTGCCTGATTGGACTGACTTCTTGGTATTTGACCCACTGCCTGTGTTATCACCTTGCTGCTCGGATTACGTTTATGGTTTTGGACTGCTTTCCTGGTTATTGACCCTCTGCCTGTTTCATGTGTAAGTTTGCTGTTGTTTCCAATAAACTTCTGCATATGGATTTTAACGCCGCCTCAGCGTCCACGTTACAGAATACTTCGCCACCCAAGAATCCAGCGGAAGTTACAAATACACAACCAACCATGGACCCAGCAGATCGTCTCATCAGTCTCCGACAAGGAAACCATCCAATAGAGGATTATGTAACCGACTTCTGTGATCTGTGTTATCAGATGAACTTTAACGATACATCTCTCAAAGATCTTTTTCGGTTTGGTTTAAGTAAGGACATTTCACGTCTCATGCCACGCAATACCCCACACTGGACTCTTGAAAAATACATAGACTTAGCTTTGCGTTTAAGTGGCTCACCTTTTACTGTCGGGATTGCGGACGAGGGACCCCGCAATCCTGCAGTAGCTACCCCACCACAACCAGCTCCCTTCACCTCAAGCAAACCAGAGACCCGTCACATCCCAACCTTCATGTCCGGTATCGTCACCGTCACGCCAGAGGCTCCTCAAACCAAGCCTGCCAAGCCAAAGCCAGCTCAAGTCACGTCCACTAAGCCAAGGTCTGTTCACGTCATGCCTGCCAAGCCAAAGCCTGCTCAAGCCACATCCACCAAGCCAAAGCCTGCTCACGCCATGCCTGCCGCTCCAGGGCCTGCTCACGCCATGCCTGCCGCTCCAGGGCCTGCTTACGCCACGTTTGCCGCTCCAGAGCCTGCACCTGTCATGGCCGCCCTCCCACAACCAGCCCACAAGATGGCCGCCGTCCCTAAGACAGTCCACAAGATGGCCGCCATACCAGAGCCAGTCCACAAGATGGCCGCCATCCCCAAACCTGTTCACAAGATGGCTACCATTCCAGAGCCAGTCCACAAGATGGCCGCCTTCCCCAAGCCAGTTCACAAGATGGCCGCCATCCCAGAACCACACCACATGATGGCACACATACTGGACTCACCCCTCATGGCCGTATGGGCAGCTAAAATGGCAGCTACCCCTGATTCCATTCAAGTTGCAGCTGTGTCAAGTCAAGTCGCAGCTGCGTTTCCTGAGTCAAGTAAAGTCACAGCTGCCACCCCCGAGCCAAGCAAGATTACAGCTACTGTTCCTGTGTCAAGTCAAGCTGCAGAGCCACGTCAAGCTGCAGAGCCACGTCAAGCTGCAGAGCCAAGTCAAGCTGCAGATACATCTTCAGAGTCAGGTCAAGTTGCAGCTGTGTCTCCTGTGTCAAGTCAAGCTACAGCAGCTGCTCCAAAGTCCAAGGCTTCCAAGTCAAGTCCAGTTCCAGGGTCAAGTCCAGCTACAGAGCCCGGCCAAGCAACAGAGTCAAGTCAAGCAACAGAGTCAAGTCAAGCAACAGAGTCAAGTCAAGCAACAGAGTCAAGTCAAGCAACAGAGTCAAGTCAAGACACAGCTGTTGTTCTCCATGAATCAAGCCAAGTTACAGCTGTTCTCCATGAGTCAAGCAAGGCCACAGCTATTCCCCATGAACCAAGCCAAGTCACAGCTGTGTTCCACGAGCCAAGCCAAGATACAGCTGTTGTTCTCCATGAGCCAAGCCAAGATACAGCTGTTCTCTATGAGCCATGCCAAGTCACAGCTGTTCCCCACGAGTCAAGCCAAGTCACAGCTGTTCCCCACGAGTCAAGCCAAGTCGCAGCTGTGCCCCACGAGTCAAGCCAAGTCACAACTGTTCCTGAGTCAAGCCATGTTGTTCCTGAGTCAAGTCACGTTACAGCAGATCTTCACAAGCCAAGTCAAATTGCTACTGTCTTCCCTGAGCTAAGCCACGCCACAGTTGTTCTTCATGAGCCAAGTCAAGTCACAGTTGACCTTCACAAGCCAAGTCAAGTCACAGCTGGACTGCACAAGCCAGGTCAAGTCCGGCCACGGCAGGCCTCCCTGAGTCAAGTCCGGCCACGGCAGGCCTCCCTGAGTCAAGTCCGGCCACGGCAGGCCTCCCTGAGTCAAGGCAAAAAGCTGTTGTCCTACCAAAACCTCACCAGGTCCCTTCTAACCTTCTCAATCCACTTCACGTATCTACCGACCCAAGCCACGCAGAGCCCACGCTCCCGAGCCACGCAGAGCCCACATTCACAAGCCACAAGCCCATAACATCAGCACCCTCAAGGTCAACAGACACCCCATTATCTACTGTGTTGCCTGTAATGGCCGTAGCCATCTTCAGTGTGTGGGCTGCATACTGTGCCCCAGAGGCCTCGCCTGTCCACGAGTCTGCTCCAGAGGCCTCGCCTGTCCACGAGTCTGCTCCAGAGGCCTCGCCTGTCCACGAGTCTACACCAGAGGCCTCTTCTGTCAAAGAGTCTGCGCCAATGCCCCCAGAAGCAGCAGCTCCGGCTGCAGAACCTCCTAAAGGGGCGGCGTTTTCCCAAGGACTCTCTGCCCGTCCTGTCACGGCCATGAAGGCCATTTATGACTTCCCTGCCTCACCTGCCCAAGCATCTGCGCCCATGCCCCCAGAGGTGTCAGCGCATGCTGTAGATCCTCCTATGGGGGCGGCGTCCCAGGATGAACTCTCTGTCTGCCATGTCGCAATCAAGAAGACCGAGGAAGGCATTCATGTACACACCGCTCTGCTTTGCATGTCATTAGTCCCACTGTGGATATCTCTGCTCCTGTCTGCTCTGCCTGCTCTGCCTACCCTGCAATGGCTCCCTGTTATGCCTGCTCTGCCTGCCTCGCCATGGCTCCTTGCTCTGCCTGCCCTGCCTGCCCTGCAATGGCTCCCTGTTATGCCTGCCTCACCATGGCTTCCTACTCTGCCATTGCTCCACGGCCCAGGCCCTCCAGTGTTTCACGGTCTGCTACTGCACCACGGCCCAGGCCCTCCAAGGTTCCACTGTCTGCCATTGCTCCACGGCCCAGGTCCTCCAAGGTTCCACTGTCTGCTATTGCTCCACGGCCCAGGACCTGCAAGGTTTCCCGGTCTGCTACTGCACCACGGCCCAGGCCCTCCAGTGTTCCACTGTCTGCCATTGCTCCACGGCCCAGGTCCTCCAGGGTTCCACTGTCTGCCACAGCTCCACGGCCCTGGTCCTCCAAGGTTACATTGTCTGCCACAGCTCCCCAGTCCAGGTCCTCCAGTGCTTCACTGTCTGCCACTGCTCCATGGCCCAGGTCCTCCAGTGCTTCACTGTCCGTCCCTGCTCCACGATCCAGGCCCACCTGCTCTACATGGACCTGGCCCTCCACCCCACCCCCTGTTTAGCCTCTGTTCCCCCACCCACCTGGACTGTTGTTGTTTTGAGCGCCAGGAGTCGCTCCTAGGGGGGGGGGATTCTGTAACGCCAAGCCAGCAGAGGGAGCCCTCACCCTAGAACTGCCTGCACACTCCCTCTGCTGCTTCTATTGTTACTTCCTGTTTGTCACTATTTAAAGACTCACCATGTGCTCACTGACTTGCGAAGTATTGCCAGTTTCACCTGCCTTACCGAGCGTTTCTATATTTACTCTGTTGGATTACCTGTTGCCGTCTTGCTTTGCTTTTGGTTTATTGAGTTTACGGATTACCCTTGTCGGATTGTTTGCCTGATTGGACTGACTTCTTGGTATTTGACCCACTGCCTGTGTTATCACCTTGCTGCTCGGATTACGTTTATGGTTTTGGACTGCTTTCCTGGTTATTGACCCTCTGCCTGTTTCACGTGTAAGTTTGCTGTTGTTTCCAATAAACTTCTGCATATGGATTTTAACGCCGCCTCAGCGTCCACGTTACAGAGTGCTATATATAGGTGGAGACTCTTGAGACTCCTCTTCTGCCTCATTCTTATCAGAAACTGAAAAAAATAATTGCAAGATTGTACATCGTGATAGTGGCAAGAACGTTCAGTTTTATATGATTTAACAACATATAATTTGAATGCTGAGCCTGGTAAACCCAGGAGAGTACCTAGACATGTAGTTGTACATTTACAGTAAATGCTTACAGCTAAACGCTATCATAACTGTTTAGGCTAACGTTAGCTAGCTAGCGATGCTTCTCTTTAAGGACATCTTATTCTTGATGATCTTATTCTTGTCTTCATAGTCATGAACACATTTTTTAAATCTTGTAATATAAGCCTTTATTATTTTTCAACTCTACAGCTGTGCAGTAAAATTCATTTCAAAGATTCACTTTTCATTCATAAAGATGACATAAATTTTTTTTTTTTTCACATAAAACAACAACTTCGTAAGATTAAAATGACATGAAATTACCGTTAACCAGAAGATGACAGCAGAGGATCACTCGTTAACTGCAGCTGCCATTTTAACTCACTAGTTTTTTCAAGTCTTACTTTTCGATTTATTATAAAATTACTAGTATAAACAATTTTAGTACTTTTACCACACTGAAGTATATTGCATAACAAGTGGCAGCAAAAGAAAAGGCAAAAAAAAAAAAAAAAAAAAAAAAAAAAAAAATTAAAAGTCTGTGTATTTGCAATCACTGATTATTTAGCACCCTGTTATCACAGATTTACACTGTACTGTGATGAGCGGTAACCTGAAGCAGATAGATGCTGGATCTGGTTCAGTGGTTGGTGTGAACAATCTAAATGAAGTGTTTGTCCTGATTGATAACATCTTCACAAAGATCAGCGGGTCTCTAACGCACTTCAGTGTTGGTCCTGCTGGTCAGCTGGGGGTGGATTCAGCAAACAGAATCTTCAAGTATCAGAGTGGTTCCTTTAGTCAGCTTCCAGGTATAGAGTTACAGAGAGCAAAATTTAAGAAAAAACAACTTTGACCAGCCAATTTACATGTTTAATTTTAAAATAGACAAAGTCCCAAAGACATTATCTTATTAAACTGACTCACGCTTCATCCATCCAATTTTATTTGTAGGGCTTCTCAGACAGGTTGATGCTGGAGGTGATCAGATCATTGCAGGTGTCAATATGAATGATGAAATATTCTGTTTAAATATACATGATAACAACAAATGGCCATCCAGCACTCCTTGGATTCATCTTAACGAAGGTCTAAAGTATTACAGCTGTGGCACATACAGCTGTTAGGGAGTAAACCTCCATGACCAAATCTTCATCATGAAGGTAATGACACAGTGTTAAATACAAGGGATTGAGTATATGAGTTCAATACACCAGTTTAAAAGTACAATAATAATGCAAGGGGTTAGAGTTTTTAACAAAATTGAAGAAATAAGACACTGTGGTGAAAGCAGCAAAAACAGTTTCCTGATGTCTCTTTTGGTCTTGTACAGGATGTGTCTAATAATGCCTGTTCTGGTGACTGGCAGCATATTCCTGGGGCTCTGTCCATAATTGAAGTAGCAACTGATGGCAGTGTCTTTGTCTCAACCATGAAGGGAACTTATACCAAAGGTGAGCTGAACAGTTAGAGTATTACAATTTGTATGAACAAAAGTGATGAATTCATCAAGAATGATTTTCTGATCAAATCAAACACTGTATTCATGAAACATGAATGTCTTCATTTTCGTCTGTTTTCGTCTAATTGGAGTCACTCGCTCCAACCCCGCTGGGCGCTGGCACAGACTGGCAAGGGATGGTTGCCTGTTCCAACGGCCACATGCATGTGAGCTTTGACCTGGGAGTGCTGTGGGTCGTGTGTGTTGACGGCTCAATCCATAAATGCTCTTTATAATCTGTCGCTGCAATAACAGAGGAGCTCAATTTTTAAAGGGGTCATCGGATGCCCATTTTCCACAAGTTGATATGATTCTTTAGGGTCTTAATGAAAAGTCTCTAATATACTTTGATTAAAAATTCTCAATGGTTTTGTAAAACAACACCCTTTTTACCTTGCCAAAATCAGCTCTGCAAAAATCATCTCATTCTAAGGGGTTGTTCCTTTAAATGCAAATGAGCTCTGTTCGCCCCACCCCTCTCTTCTCTGTGTGGAAAGACGGTCTTGTTTACATTAGCCGTACTTCCGAACCACCACATTATAAGGAAAGGCGATCGCAAAGATTCATAAAAAATGCTTATACTCACTTCTGCTGTAAGTGAAGCTGGATCATGAATGATTCGCGCAAACATAGATGGATATATGTAGATGAGGAGGTGTATTCCCTTCACAAACAAACGTAATCTACTGCATCTTCAGCAGCTAAGGTGTCGGGAGTAAATGATGACCACTACATTCATTATTACATCCAGCAACACAACACCTCAATCGCTCAGTCGGAGATATTCTTGTCTAACTTACATCCCTGCTCTGGCATCAAAACATGGAAAGTTACTGGACTGTGACAGCTGGTGTAAGGTAAGAGCTCATGTCAATCAACTATTGTGGGAGCAGCTTCTGTCGGTGTGACGGCACACCGACAGGCATCTGAAAATGGCTCGATTTGAAAAAGGGGATATTATTTTTACAGATTAATTAAAAACCGCTGCATGGATTTTTATCATTATAGGGTAGATTTGTACATACACTGCTAACACACATTAATGTTCAAACAACATGAAAAACTTAGCATCCGATGACCCCTTTAACATAAACCTCAAAATAATCAGTCATTATTAACAGAATACTAAAAGCTTGATTATACTTTCTTTTCTTCTCTTTTTCTTGCTGTTGCACCAATAAAGCATTATGAAAGCATCTGTCTCATCAGTGTTGTGTTTCTTTTGTTTATCATTTGATTCAGTATAGTTTGCAAACTGTGGAGCAGTTTCAGGATATATGCAGCACAACCATGAATAAAAATCTAATTTACACTGCCCATGTTGTAATTCTAATGTCTGATTAGAAGATTAGTACATGTTTGTGTATCTATAAATATATAGCGTAAATAAGGGGTGCCCAAACTCGGTCCTGGAGTGTCAGTGTCCAGCAGAGTTTAGCTCCAACTTGCCTCAACACACCTGCTGGGAAGTTTCTAGTATGCCTAGAAAAAACCTTGATTGGCTGGTTCATGTGGGTCTAATTGGGGTTGGAGCTAAACTCTGTAGGACACCAGCCCTGCAGGACTGAGTTTGGGCACCCCTGGTGTAAAACCTGCATTTTTAGTGATGTTAATACATAATGCTGTGCTAGATCCTGCTGATACATGAGGAATGTTGTCCCCTGTCTCTTTAGCAGACTGCGTCAAAAGTTATGCACTGATATCCAAAACCAGTTAACACTGCAGTTTGTCTGACATACAAATTAATAATTGTTTTTTCTATTAACCCAAGAGGCAAAAATAATCAGGGTAAAAGCAGGAAAAAGGGGATTAAATTCAGGTAAAAATTATTGTGTATCTCTGTCAGACTTTTTCAGACGAGCAGCAGAAAAAAAACACAAAAAACAAAAAATACTAACTAAAATAAATAAATAAATAAATTAATAATAATAATAATAGTAAAACAAAATAAAATAACCACATACTAAAAATACATTATTCCAGAGTAAAAGTAATGAAAAATTACTGCTTCACTATGTCACGAATCTGGCCGGTGACCACCAGATGTCACCCTCTCTCATTCATATTACACTGACTGTTGCACCACACCCTGGACTACGTTCCCCATCAGCCGTTGCGCTGATCACCTGCGTCCAATCAGAGACTCTATTTAAGCCCCGGACTTCCTCTCAGTATTCGCCGAGTATTGGATTGTTGTTAGCAATCGTACAAAGCCTTGTCCTAGTTATCCTGTGTCTAGTTTGTTCTTGTTTTGCCTTGTATTCTTAGTCTTGTTTCCTAGCCAAGTTATATCGTTTAGTCTGTCTCGCTGCCTGCCTTTTGGAACTCTAGCCTGTCATTTCGGATCACCCTTTTGCCTAGCCCCCTGGATTATGTTCGCCGTTCTCTGACCTTCGACTGCCTTACGGACTACTCTTTTGTCTTGCTCTAACACACCTGACTGCCGATGCCTGACCCTGCCTGTTTGACCATGTCTTTGTCGATGTCCTTTAATAAAAGTCTGTAGATGGAGCCGCCCGCTTCACGTTTCCCTCACTACGTTACACACTACATCATCCTATGCCTTGAAATGGAGACATTCTGTCAGCTTTTGTTGTGCCTCTGGATATACAGGTGCATCTCAATAAATTAGAATGTTGTGGAAAAGTTCATTTATTTCAGTAATTCAACTCAAATTGTGAAACTTGTGTATTAAAAAAATTTAATGCACACAGACTGAAGTAGTTTAAGTCTTTGGTTCTTTTAATTGTGATGATTTTGGCTCACATTTAACAAAAACCCAGCAATTCACTATCTCAACAAATTAGAATACTTCATAAGACCAATAAAAAAAACATTTTTAGTGAATTGTTGGCCTTCTGGAAAGTATGTTCATTTACTGTATATGTACTTAATACTTGGTAGGGGCTCCTTTTGCTTTAATTACTGCCTCAATTCGGCGTGGCATGGAGGTGATCAGTCTGTGGCACTGCTGAGGTGGTATGGAAGCCCAGGTTTCTTTGACAGTGGTCTCGTCATCTGACGAGTCAGCTCATCACTCATCAGCTCATCACGATCCTCAATTTTTTTAAAAAAAAATCTTTGATTTAATCCTAGCTGGGTGCGTAAATGTTACTATTGGCGGGGATTTCAATTGTTATTTAGATCTGGTTTTGGTCCAATCACCTTCAAAGCCACCTCCTAACATAACACCAGTACAGATCCTCAGTAGATTGACTGACGATACGAACATGGTAGATATTTGGAGGTTGCAACACCCAAGGGATAAGGAGTATTTATTTTACTCACGTTCATAAATCTTATACTAGGATTGACCGTTTTTTGGTTACTTCTGAACTGATACAGAGAATAACTGGGACACAGTGTTGATGTCAGACCATAGTCCCATTTCGCTTAAGCTTAACAGTGTTCTGCCACGACAAAATTATTTCTGGCGATTTAATCCTTATCTACTTAAAGACCCAGCTTTTGAAAAATACATTAATGCTAAATTGGATGATTTCTTTATTAATAATGACAATGGTCAAGTATCTGATTCAATTTTATGGGATACCCCTAAGGCAGTCATGAGGGGTCATATTATTGCTTATGAAACTGCTAATAAGAAAAATAGTAATAGCAGGCTTTTAATAATGAAAATTTATTACATTTTTTTAATTTAATTTGAAAATGTATCAACAACATTAGAAAATACAGAATCTGGATCACAACAAGATTACAATAAGATACTGAATTTAAAATATGCTTAAATTGAAATAAAACACTTTGAATTGTGGGATAAGACAGAAAATTGACTTGCTTTTCCACTATTGGGCCAAACGGTTCTTAGAACAGTCAGGCACGGTTCCGATTGTGTTTCCACCTGTGCCTGGTACGGCACAGCACGATTAAAAACCATTCTCGGCCCAGAATTCTTGGCACAGTTTTAGACAACCATGCCAAACCGAAGAGTGTGTGTGCTAATTTGATCAAACAGTCAAGTAAACGGCTACGCCGCTGTCAACAAATGTGGTATTTTCAGAAAGGAATTTTACCTTCTGTTTCCGTCTCCATTGGCATGCATATCCACTCAGCATTAGTTGGTAACGTTATACCTGTCGTCGCCTTCTGTTTATTTTATTTTTTGTGGTAAGAGTTGTGTCCTTTTTATCTGTTATCTAACAAAGTAAATTTCAGGTAAAAAAAATATATATCTGATCATTGTCCACATAATGTTTACATTACAATTGCATCTTTTCTGTCTGGCAAAGCACCAGGTCCGGATGGCTTTGGGTGTGAATTTTATAAAGCCTTCTCTTTAAAACTAGCCCCTTATTTATTGAGAATGGCTCATATGAAAATGCTCCATGGAGACTCCCCAATTCATTATATGAAGCCAATATTTTTGTTTTATTAAAGAAAAGGAAAAGACAACATCGACCCAGCCAATTACAGACCTATATCGCTTCTCAATTTTGACCAGAAAGTGATAACAAAAGTACACTCTTAAAAATAAAGGTGCTTTAAAAGGTTCTTCACAGCGATGCCAAGGAAGAACCATTTTTGATTCCACAAAGAATCATTCAGTCAAAGGTTCTTTAAAGAACCATCTCTTTCTTACCCTTTTATAATCTGAAGAACCTTCTTTCGCCACAAAGAACCTTTTGTGAAACAGAAAGGTTCTTCAGATGTTAAAGGTTCTTTATGGAACCATTTAAACAAAAAAGGTTCTTCTATGGCATTGTGAAGCACCTTTATTTTTAAGAGTGTATTAGCAAACAGACTTGGACAGCATATCTCAGCAATAGTACACTCAGACTAAACTGGGTTTATACCAGGTTGCTTTTCCTTTTGTAACATACATCTCCTGCTTAACACCCTATATGGGGATTGTGGTGGAGAAACCTCAGGTGTGATCATCGCACTAGATGCCCAAAAGCCATTTGATCAAATAGAGTGGCCATTCATGCTAAAAGTAGGTTTGGGATTTCATATTTGTGTCCCCGTTCATCTATTTTGACAAACTCCAACAAATCTAACCCTTTTGAATTATGTCAAGGAGTTAGGCATCTCCTTGTTCCCCTCTCCTTTTTGATAGCATTGGAACCACTAGCCGTAGTGATAAGAAGTCACCCACAAATACATGGAATGAAGATTGGAAATGATGAAGCTTTGGTTATATAATAACCAAATATACGCATATAACGCATATAACGTCTATATGCGGATGATCTATTAATACAGTAGTCAACATTTTAAGTCTTCCTAGCCATGTTTGAGTAAACAGTTTGGTTGTGTGGAGAATGGTACGCTAACTTACTGCCTATTTTTTTGTAGTGTGTAAAACAGTATGCAGTAAATAATATTTCCAAATAAGCCTGGTTTTCTGACTAATATTGAACATTCAACACAGCTGTTCAAGTTGAAAACCCTAAATGTGCTAAATATAATGTAAAAATGTCTTTCATTTTGTCTCTAACCCATAAAAATTCTGTTTGTTGATTTAAAGTCAAGCTGATTTGGTGAAATTAAATCGTGCTTTTCCACTTAAAATCAGTTGATTCTTTTTTTTTTTTTTTTTTTTTTTTTTTTTTTTTTTTTTTTTTTACACTGAAAAAAAATGTTAGCATAAAAATGTCCTTACTGTGGTAACATGTAGATTAACTGGTTTATTAAAGACAAAATACAATTATCATGTTTGAATCAAATTGGCTACATTAGGTTAGCTCATTTTAAGGGTTCAGTTAACAATATACTGTGTAATACATAGGTAAAAATATAATTATAGGTTTTTCCAAAACATCACAAATACTTATAGATTATGCCATACATATTAAGTAAATAGGCTAGGCCTGTAGTTTGTCAGCATAAAAAGTAAATGATATGCTAATATGTGGTTTTACTTGTCAAGGAAATATGTTATATGACTGTTTTAAACTATGAATCACACATTCATGAGGGAGAGCTCTTGTGGCAGAGTTAATTGGAAAATTAGCCTAAAAGAACACCCATCAAAAATATTTAAACCACAAGGAAAACAATAAGAAAAAACACATCATCTGCATAAAGGGATTTTTTTTCTGTTTTCTTCCTGCTCTTAAAAACATTCAAACTGTAATTAGTATGAAAAGAGATTGCAAAAAACTCCATAGCTGTAAACAAAGGTGTGGCATCCCTGTCTAGTACCATGGTAGAGGAAGTCAGGACTAATGCTGTTTGTTTTTTGTCACCAAACCCATTTTTTACATACAGAATAAATAGTCCCTTTAACTGTAATGATCAAAAGTCTTCTGTATCAAGGAAGACTAGGGCCTTTGGCACAAATGAGTCACACAAGGTGTAAATTATGTCTATCAGGCTTCTAAGGCTAAAAAAAGCCCACTGTGGTTTTTTTTTTGTTTGTTTTTTCACTAAGCTGGATGAACAACATCCTTTCTAGCAGTCTACAAAGAGAGCTCCCAATACCTTTTTAACTGTTCTTTAAAAGAAGAGAGACAGTTCTCCTTTGAGGGAACTCAGTGGTACAACATAGCGGTAGTCTCTTATATTAACCACCTGGCCAAGCTGCGCTCACACTGGTCCCTTTCAAATGGTCTGTCTGTTTGCATGGCTTGCCAGAGTGCTCTTATTGCGAGAACATGAGTCTTGCTACGCTTCTCTTGCGGACCACCGTCGTTCATGAAAGCGGTCCCCCCCCTTCTGGTCTCCCATTTCTCATCTTCCAGAAACCTCAGAAGAAGAAACAGCAAGACGATGGGAGTGAGTTATCGGGCTTGAGTGAACTCACAATGGCACAGGTCATTTGTGCCAGCACCAGTGTTGGGCATGTACCTTTAAAAAAGTAATTAGTTATAGTTACTAGTTACTTCTCACAAATAGTAACTGAGTTAGTAACTGAGTTACATCATTATAAAAGTAACTAATTACCAGGCAAAGTAACTATTGCGTTACTTAAAAAAAAATCTAATTTAATATAACTATAAAATAAATATAAAACATTGTACACTAATCTACACTATTTTAATGT
>NW_026129785.1:0-35774 GCF_022985175.1 Labeo rohita | reverse complement strand
ATCTTTAGAGCCTCCTATGGGCAATCTAGGCTACTTCAATCACAACAAGGCCATCAGGAACCATGGCATAGCCTAGCCTACTGCTAGTTCACAGTAAAATATCACAGTCAGATGAGCAGGCTGCGCATATCTGACTAAACGGGCTCGTCGAATGGCTGGCTGTGACTGTGAGTGGGTCTTTTTTCGTTGAGCAAAAGTCACTATTGCTGATGTTGCTTAGCTGACCGTCTAACGGATAAAGTCCTATCCATCTACTTAGCCAGCAAACTCGAACAAGCCTGTTTAGTCAGTCCTATAGGACTGCCTGTGACGACGTAGTTTTGTGTGTTTGTCAAGATTCTAATGACAAATGAAACTTAGCGCTTGACAGCGCTGAACAGTCTGCCACTGACACACACAGGCTCACCTTCTCTCCTACTCTTTCCCTACCCTTCTGTTGTTGGCTTTATAAAACCTAATTTAGTTTGATGCAAGCTCTTCTTCATGTCTGCATTTCGCTCAAGACCACACTATGATGTATTAGCTTATGTGAAAAAACATACAATCAGTCTGCTGGCTTTCCCGACTCTCTGAATCTGTAGCTTAACATGACGTCAAGTGACACTGCCTGCAAAGACAGATAGAGGCAGAGATTTCACTTGAGATTAGATGGAGAATGTGAATTTAATTGGGAGAAAATACAGACGACATGGATTCGGACACGGACCGGGTTCTGTGTTTGGCATTGATCATCACTGCTGGATTTCAGCTTTGACTAATTTGAAATTTTGGGAAAAAATACAGAGGACATGACCTCTGTGTCCTCAATGGTAGATACGGCACTGGCTAAGTAGCTTTGTTTTCAAAAACAGCATTGAAAAAAAATGATATAACTGGTTGCTGTTTGTTTTCTGTTTATTACTGATGAATCCTCAAAGATCTGAAGCCTTGAAACCCCCACCTTCAACATCACTGTTTGATACAGAAGACTTCAGTTTGAGATCGTTGCTGCCTTTGTTCTTCTCTTTAACACTTCTTCAATAATTTTACATACTATTTCTATTTCTTAGTGATTCATTTAATTCTAAGTGTTTTACAGATTTACTTCAGTCAGACTATTTGTTGTTTGGTAGTCTTGTCATCTATTTATACATCCATCTCATACTGTGTCACAACTTTTTAAACTGAGTCACAGATCTCACTCCCTGTTCATATTATAAATAAGTAAGTACTTTCCAAAAACAATTATTTACTTTTAATGTGTTCAATCGTTTTTAACTGTATATGTAACTGTATATGTGTTATTTGCATGCAAATGTATATATGGTGAAAAATAAGACAAAATGCATTCAACTATCTAGAGCAGAGTGAAAGACACAGAAATGATGTTAACTGCTAAAAATGTTTAGTTGATCAGGAATTATGAACAAAAGACTTCATCCACAGAACAAAGACAATATACTGGATATCTGTACATTACCAAATGACACGCACATGGAAATTTCACATTGTAGACTTGCTTTATAATTTTTGATACATTTAAGTGCTGGACTTGACTATAACATAATTAATCATTTAACATCACCTTTATAATACACATTGCATTATTTCATTGTAAAGTCTGAGACTCTTCCACTATGGACAACATTTATCACACATTTATTTATCTTCATAGACAAAGTAGTGAAGCTCTTCTGTGGATCCTCACCTCATTCTGATATAAAGCATCCATCTCTAATCTACACTGTAAGATGGAACAGAAGAGAAAATAATTAGTGTTCAAAGTGCAAATTAGTTATTATATTTCAAATCTAATGTTTTTAGTAAAAATAAGTTACACTAAATTCCTGTAATGAGATTAATTACTGACTGAACATGATCTTGCAAAAACATTTCGGTAACACTTTAGAACACTGTATCTTACTTACTGCATAACTAATAAGGAGTTACTGCGGAACTCATAGGTTGTTCTTTACTAACCCTCAAGTCACTACTATTAACTACTAAGGAATATATGTGTGTTAACTACCCAGTATGTAATAGCATTTTTAAATTGTGTTAAGTAACAATTAGTTAATCAGTAACTATTAAATTCAGTCATGCCTCCTGAAGAACTACAATTAAGCAACTACTAATGAACAGCGAGGCACCGTGTCAGGTTGTGGCCCTTTCTTCTTCTTTGCTACTAATGTTTTTAGCTAAACGTATTACTGTTATATATGCATTGTAAATATTTATTAACATTCTTTTAAAATTTATTTTACAGATGCTTTTATCACATACACGTTGTTGTTTTGGTTTATAAAAGCTTTTATTCACCTCCTGGAACTGCGGGAAGTGTTCTGTGATCAATGGATGGACTTTTTAGAGCTTCAAAATCCCACCCCGTTCACTGTAATTACTAAGCTTGGAAGAGCTAGGATTATATATATATGTATATATATATATATATATGTTAAATATTTGAGGGTGTTCATCTGAAAGAACGAACACCTACGATGGCTTTAGGGTGAGTAAATTATGGGGTAATTTTCATTTTTGGGTGAAATGTCCCTTTAAATGTTTAAACTATTTAAAAAAATAAGACCTAAATCTATGAAAAAAAAATGAACAATTTAAATGCGTGCATATTAAAAATGTACTTGCATTTATTAGACAGACAACATTTTACCATTTGTCAGACTGCTGCGCAGGAAATCCCTCTCATTCTCAAGATCCTTGCATTTGTCCTCAAGGACCTTGATTTTGGATTTCAAAAATGTTGGTGCTGGTGGCGCTGATGCTTCTGTTGATACAAAAAACAAACATTATATTTACAATATGATGCAAGTAGGTCCAAAATGGGTTGCATGTAATATTAGATTAAACATAAAATATCATATAAATAACAAATATATGTATGTATATGTATGCACCCTTGGTAAATATAAGAAAAGATGGCTATGAAAATAAATCTGCTTTGTTTATCTTTATGATCTTCATTCAAAAAAATCACAAAATGCTAACCTTTCATTGAAGTAAAACAATTAAAAGTGAAAAAGTATCTACATCTATAAACAACCTAAAAGGGATTTGGATCTATGTGCTCAAAAACGGTTTGGGGGAAACATACATTATGAAATAAATGTTTTTCTCATATGCATGTTGGGCACAATTATTGGCACCCTTAGAAATTATAATGAGTAAAATATCTCTGAAGTATATTCCCATTCATATTTGCATTTATTTAGCACACTAGAATGACTAGGAGTATGTTATTGACCAGCAATAACTTCCTGTTTCACAGGATTATAAATATGAGGAGCACAAAGGACAAATTTCCTTAATCATCCGTCACAAGGAATAAAACCAAATAATATAGTTCTGATGTGCAGAACAAGATTGTTGAGCTTCACAAAATAGAAAGTGGCTGTAAGAAAAGAGCTAAAGCATTGAAAATCCCAATTTCCATCATTAGGACAATAATTAAAAAATTAAACTAAAGATGTTACAAATCTGCTTGGAAAAGGATGTGTGTCTATATCGTCCTAATGCATGGTGAGGATGTGAGTTTAAGTGTCCAAAGATTCTCCAAGGATCACAGTAGGAGAATTGCAGATATTAGTTGAGTCTTGGGGCCAAAAGAATAATAAAAAAAAAAAAAAAAAATCAAACAGCTCCTACGTCACCACATGTTGTTCAGGAGGGTTTTAAGAAAAATCCTCCTTGCTCATCCAAAAACAAACTCCAGCATTTTCAGTTGTCAGACACAGCTTGAATTGCAAATGGGAATGGCTTCTGTGGTCAGATGAAACTAAAAAAAAAAAAAAAAAAAAAAAAAAAAAGCTTTCTGGCAGCAAACATTCAAGATAGGTTTGGTACAAAATTACCCCATGTCCACGGTTAAATATACTGCTGGATCTTTAATACTGTGGGCTTATTTTCCTGCCAAAGGTCCTGGACATCTTGTTCAGATACATGGCATCATGGATTCCAGCAAATACCAACAGATAAAAAATGTAAACCTGACTGCATCTGTTAGAAGTTCTATAATGAGCTGTGGTTGGATCTTCCATCAGGACAGTGATCCAAATCAAACATCAAAATCAACACAAGAATGTGTCACTGAGCATAAAATGAAGTTTCTGCCATGGCCGTCCCAGTTGCCTGACCTGATCCCTATAGAAAATGTGTGAGGTGAACTGAAGAGAAGAAGCACCAGCATGGAGCTGGGAAACTAAAGGATCTGAAGAGTTTCTGTATGAAGGAATGGTCTCTGATCTCTTGTCAGGTGTTCTCCAAACTCTTCAGGCATTAAAGAAGAAAACACAGAGCTGTTGTCTTGAATAAAGGACATTGCAATAATTGGGTGCCAACAATTGTGGTCAACATGAACTACAGAAAAACATTTATTTCATAAAGAGATTTCCCCCCTGCTTTCCATGGTTTTACTTAAATGATAGGTTAGAATATTGTGAATTTTTTGAGTGAAAGATTAAAAGGATAAACACAGCTGAAGCTATATATATATATATATATATATAGCTTCAGCTGTGCTCTTAACCACATTTCCTGTTTACAGAGGTGTCTACTTCATTACATGTCATTAGCCAACTGAACCATTGATTAATATCACATGTAGATAATTAACGAATTTGTAATATATTGTTTAATATTTTATATGTAACAGATATTTAATATCACAAATGAATCGTAGCTTGAACTATGCTGGTAACTGCATTTCCTGTTTACAGAGTTGCCTACGTCATTACATGTCATTAGCCAATTAAAGCATTTGTGGGCGGTGCAGCCCCGCCCCGTTCTGCAGGCTGCAGCCGGGTATGTTTGCTGCTTTCTCCTCTCCATCGCCACGCTTTCTTCTGAACTAGAAAAGTATGTAAATCGATCCTCAAATCCTATTTGCGTATAATGCCCATCTCTACTGATGAATTCAATGAACTGACGTGACTCCTCCCCATTGAGTTCATTACTCCAAAGTGAAATAGTAGGTGTGTTCAACTTAACGCAGCGCTGCGCAGCTCGATCAAATTCTGACTTGAAGCAGTGCATGCCGGTTAGAAATTTTGTCCGACTTGAGGCGGCGCCGACATTGCTCATGAAAATGCCTTTGAAAAGTCTGTTTATTTGATAAATATTGCATTTAATTCACTTCATCTGTGATAGAGCATGCAAACACCGCGAGAGCTTCACTAATGAGAGTAAAAAGTGTCCGACTTGACGCCTCCGTTTTCAACTCCCCGACTGCTCTCGGCTACTCTCGTTGATCACCGTCTGTAGCCGTGGATGAAGTCAAACACACCTAATATTAATAGCTGGCTTTAATCCAGTTATTTGAATATCTTCGAACAATTTAATGATATTTTTATTTTTTATTCTGCCTTGCTCAAATTGTATGCAAGCCATTGGTAAATGGCTCTTGAATTAAATGCTGTATTCCGGATATTTTAAACCGTTTTTGAGCACATAGATCCAAATCCCTTTTAGGTTGTTTATAGATGTAGATACTTTTGTGGTTGTCCAGCGATTGCTTGCCCTTTTCGAAAATATGGCTTCGAAATAAATAATACTGTAACACAACCCAGTTAGCAAATTTCCTTTGGCCCGGATCTGGCCCAAACCTACAGCTAAAGTGTGGCCCAGATTAGTTTTTGTTTGCCGGCCCAAAATCGGCCCATATGTTTTTAGCCAGATCTGAACCAAACCAGAGCCATAACTCCGCCGTTCATGAGCCAAGTAATACATTTTTATGTGGCCCATATATGGGCCTTATGTTTCATTTTAATAAGGCTGAGTTCTGTTAAGACCTCACTGCTCTAATGTGGCCCATATGCGGCTGACTGTATATGTAAAATTCATATTAACTAGAGAGTAAATCACACACTCAACAACAAAAATGTAAATAAAGTAATTTACTTTTGTCAGTGCAGGTTAAATGTGCTTTACAGTTACTCAGTATTGAGTTAGAATATTCTTATAAATATATAACACATATATTTAACATTACAATTGGAGTTGGAATCATTTTTTAAGAATATAAAACAAACACAATTAATATTCAAACCAAAAATTATGAAATGAACAAATTTGAGTTGGAATCCATTTTTAAGAATATTCAACAGATATACATTTAGCATTAAAAAAAAATATTAAATGGACAAATTTGAGTCAGAACCAGTTTTTAAGAACAAATAACATTAAACTTGAGTGTTGAGTAGAAAAGTGTTGAGAAGAGAAGAGTTGCTTGAAAGTGTGTTGGTGGTATTAATGCTGCAAACTGTCTAATGGGGGTCAGCAATGCACTGTTGTTTATTTATTCTCTCTTTCCTCCCATCATCTTGGTCTCCAGACAGGTGCAGGCACTTTCTAAAGTTAATTTCAATGTCTTTATCTGAAGTCCTTCCAGTCAGGGGATGCTGCCTGACAGCACCTACAGTGAAGGGAAATTATTATCAGTAGTACAAACTGAAAGGTAGACCTGCAGGATTACACTAAAAAATCAAAATGCTCAACAATGTGGGATAACCAAATGCATGCAATCTGTATTATATAAAGTTCTTACATTTTCAAATACATTTTCAAACTATACTTACTTTTTACTTATTATATATTATTCACACAATGGCAAAAAATTATTCATGATTATCTTATGAATTCTTTTTCATCTTTAAAATTTTCTTTTCTACTGCTAATATAAAGTCTTCAAGTTTTGTGGACATTCACACAAACACCATTTACTAGGCTATACTTACCTCCTGGGCATACAGCATTTGACTTGAAATGCAAAAATTATTTCAATTTTCGAAATATTTTCTCATCAAGTACTCATGAACGGCGGAGTTATGGCTCTGGTTTGGTTCAGTTCTGGCTAAAAACATATGGGCCAATTTTGGGCTGGCGAACAAATACTAATCTGGGCCACACTTTAGCTGTAGACTACGGCCAGATCCGGGCCAAAGAAAATTTGCTAACTGGGACATCTATAGAAAGCTTGACATGTTGTCGATCATTTGAGTTTTTGAAAACCGCTTAAAATGGTTAAAAAAAAAAAAAATGGGACTATGAAATCGGGATTACTAGGTTACATCAAAGCCCATTATAAGAAATATAAGATGATTTTTCTAATGGCTTCGACTGTTTTCTTTTACGTCAAGACAGCCTGTATGTTTTACCACACCACAGAGCGGTGAAAAACACTGAACACGTGAAAAAATGTTTTATAAACGTTTTCACAAATCAATCTCTATCTAAAATAAGTGATTTTGCATTAACCCTGATTGCATGATTATTGAAATCTGTCAGAGGGCTACACAAACACCACATTCAACAAAGAAAAATTATCTAACTCGACGCTTTTCTCAATGAAACAAATATCTAAACATCTAATAACTACAAACATTGACACATAATCATGAATATTTAAATAAAATTACTTTAAAATGCCAAAATATCACTTACCTGAAGCACTTGTGTGACGGAAAATCCGTGAGGGAACTGCCGCCTTTTGGTCAAATCGACGCGCTCATCATAGCAACCGAGGTGTGGCCTGCCGGCCCTTACAAAATGTCCTGTGGTATTCCATATGATAATACATCAAAAGTACCACATACGATTTGTGTGGTAATTGTGTAGTATTGTGTTGTTTTTTGGGACATTTTACCACAGAATTTTGTTGTACAGTATGTAATATTCCTGTAATATTCTTGCGGTAACGTGTGGTATTACTCTCACATTTCTGTAGTATTTACCACAGGATTCTGTGTTGTACAGTATGTAATATTGCTGTAATATTCTTGTTATTATAGTCATATTTCTGCAGTAATACTAGGACTATCCTGTAATAAACCTGTGGCCCTTAATTGTTATATTTTCGGAGTATTCTGTGGTATTCCTTTAACCTTTCAAATAAATGATTGAACACTACAGATGTTTATATACTCCACAAGACAAAATAATATCTAATTTAAATGACCACGTGCAAAAGTTTACATACCCTTGAATCTCAACACTGGGTGTTGTTTCCTGGATGATTCACAACTGTTTTTATCTTTTTTATCTTTTATCTTAAGTTCCTTGTTTGTCCTGAGCAGTTCATCTGCCTGCTGTTCTTCAGAAAAATCCTCCAGCTCCTGCACATTATTTGGTTTTCCAACATCTTCTACATATTTTAACACTTTCCAAATGTGACTGTATGATTTTGAGATCCATCTATTTAACAATGAGAACAACTGAGGGACTCATACATAAGTGTCAGTAAATGTTTTCACCTTTTGTAATAGTAGGCAACACAATGCATTAAGAGCCAGGGGGGGTGTAAACTTTTGAACTGGAATGTTTTGAATGTGTACATTTTTCTTGTTTGCATATTTTTTTCCCCTCCATTTAGTATTGCACTTCACAAGGTACATAAATATTTACATCTCTCCCAAAAGACAATGTAAGTACAATTTACCCTGATCATCCAATTCAAAGGTTCTTAATGTATTGTGTTGCTTTCTTGAGCATCAGTGAATGTTCTCATCTTTTTTTTTAATAGTTATGAATTAGTTCCCCAATTGTCCTCAGCTGGAAAGATGGATCTTAAAATCATACATTCACTTTTGAAATGGGTTCAAATATACAGATGCTGCTGGAAAACCAAATAATGTGCAGGAGCTGGAGGATTTTTCTTAAGAAGAGCAGGCAGCTGAACTGCTCAGGACAAACAAAGAAATAATGAACTATCACAAAACATAAAAACAGTCATGGATCATCCAGGAAACCGCACACAGTATTAAGATACAAGGGTATGTAAACTTCTGAATGGAGTCATTTTTATAAATTCAGTCATTATTTGGTCCTGTGGAGTTTAAATAAACATCTGTTTTGTGAAATATTTATGTCAGTACTAAATAAAAAAAATAACATGCAATCTTCATGATCCCTATTACTTTTTATAAAATCTTATAAAACTAACATTTTGCGTATTCTGCAAGGGGTATGCAAACTTATGAGCAAAACTTTACATGATCATTGTACATTAAATTTAAACACCCAGAAACCAGACACCAATAATACAAACTCAAAGCCTAAAAAAGCCCAGTTCCTTAAATAAAAGTTAGAAACTTACTTTCTTTAGTAAAACACTAAAGACCCATGATCCCTTGGTCACGAACACCCTTGGTGGTTCACTGGTGTTTGGCGATGTAGTGAGGTCTTCTGAAACAAAACAATTGGTCTGTGTAAGAAACTAAACATTATTTATTACATCACTCACATAATGACATACAGTACTTGTCTAGTTTGTAAACATTACAATTTGTAAATGTTCACAAAGAAGACTCTTCAGCTCACCAAGGCTGCATTTATGTGCTCAAAAATACAGTAAAAACTAAAAACACTAATAGCATCAAAAAGTTTTAAAATAACTGTTTAAACTGTTTGTAAAATACATCTTAAAATGTAATTTACTGCTGTGGAGCAAAGCTGAAACATTATTAAAAAAAAAAAAAAAAAGAAAGTATATTAGAATGATTTCTGAAGGATCATGTGATACAACTTACACTGCCAAATCATGCTGGCACCTAACCTGAAGGAAAAAGGTCAAAGTTTAATCCTCCATCAAAACCATTCAATCTGAATTCCTTATACTTACAGTACAGTTCATTACTATGTAGACCTGCCACAAATGTATATATATATATATATATCCATCTTAATTTTACAACATGGACTTCTGCTTCAATAGCTACTACAGGCAATCTAGGGTAAAACTATATCTGCACTACAAACACCAGCGTGATATATATAGAATAATAAATGAATTAAACTAAGAAATACCTATTTGCAGTATCAAACATCAAAACAGACCATTTCAATTGAATTTACAAATGGATGTGCCACTTTTACGTGTCACTCCTGTTACTGTGAATGTACAGTAATGCAGTACAGTACAGTAAAACTGCAGCGCTCTAGTAATGGATCCCGCCTTATAAATGACAGTGTAAATAGAAGAGAAGCTGCTGCTAAAGTTATACGTTTCTGTTCTGGTAAACACGAGAACAAAGGCATTATACATTAACTGGACCAAACTAAAATTTACGTCGTTTAACGTTATTTGAGTAACGTTATATAAAAAGTTTGTTTTCTAGCAGTTTCGCCTCATGGCTCTTTCAAGTAAAGACCGTTCACTCGTCGCTCATATTTGCGCTCTCATACACATACAACACGACCTTTGGACGACTATATGGTATTTAATTTTATTCGTCAGCACATTAATAGATGTACAACCGCTGCCATGTAAGTTTAATTCATATTTCCCCTTTAAAACGGCATACAATTTCATAGCAGTATTCCTCTCACCGAATATTCCAACTTTCCGCGTCGTGCCTAACAACGTCTCTTAGCTGTTGTGTATATTCGTAGCTGATGCGAACTTTGCATTGGCACAGCATTCGAGCAGCGACTGATTATGTTTCAGAAGTCCACAAGAACACAAGTGCAATGAAGAACACACATTCGGATTCATTTAGGCTGCGTTCAGAAATCGTCAACGTAAGACTCTTTCAGCGAGGAGGATACGGTAAAAAAATACATACATACATACATACATACTTATATATATGAAGAGTTCAGATTCAAAAAACCATCTGACGTTTTTCTGTAAAATGAGCATTTCTTTCTGGCTACTTTGTATAGGTTTCTGTGTAAGTACTGGTACTTCTGATTGGGCTGAGGCTGAAATTTAGCGAGTTTGAAGTAAAACTGATCTGAACTCTTCATGAAGAGTTCAGATCAGTTTTACTTCAAACTCGCTAAATTTCAGCCTCAGCCCAATCAGAAGTACCAGTACATATATATATATATATATATATATATATATATATATGTATATTATTGGTGTTTTAATGCTCTGCCTTCTAACCAAAAATGAATAAATAAATAATAAAAGAAAAAGTGAAGTAAATTTTGCATATAAAGCAAGGGCACTCTCAGTTGTTAGCGTAATCAGGGACGCCTGCAGGATTTCTTTGGAGGGTATGCACAGAGGTGGATTTATTCATTTTCTTTCTTTTTTTTTTTTTTTGAGAACCAATCATCAGTGAGAGCAACACTGAGTGGAACGAAGGTGTTACACGTGTTAAACTCAAGAAAAAGGTAAAACACATCTATCAAGAGCATGCTCACAAAGAAAAACAACTACAGAGAACAAAACAGTGACAATAATAACAACAACAACAACTTAAAATCTGTGGCCTGTAGCATGAAGCCGGTTTCAGTGTAAGTTCGTGTTTTGTTTGAGCAAACTCTGAGTTTTATATATATATTATCTCATATTGTGAAAATTAACAATTAAATGGAATTGTAGACAGCACTTGGGGGTTCGCCAGTTGGTGTTTGGGACATGACGCTACATCTTAAATGGTTCAAAATGGCTTCCAAATAAGCTGTCCACTGTAGTGACCATGATGCATCACAGAGCTAGTGTGATATACAGTGCACATTTTCATAATTTTTTATCTCATATTGTGAAAATTATGTATAATCACTCAAAAAATGAGGTGCCTATTTTCAGATAAATGAGGCCTACGATTAATCAGATGCAAACAGAAACACAAAACCGACATCCTAAATGAAAGAAAACAAGTTGACAAAAAGAACGAATCCAATATTTGGTGATAATATAGCATAATGAGAGATTTATAAGCAATTGTTTGGAGTTCGGTCATTTTTGACTGGGAACACCACAAGTGTGACTTTTTGCAATTTTGTACAAAGTAAAAGCATTTAAAAGCAAACTTCCTGATTAAACATTAAAGCACACTAGCCCTCTGATGCATGAATTATAATATCACAGTATTTTTTTTTTTTTTGCGTTTCACTTCAAAAAAAAAAATCATGCCAATAAAATCTATTTCTCTCTCTCTCTCTCTCTCTCTCTCTCTCTATATATATATATAGAGAGAGAGAGAGTTCAGATGCAAAACCAGCTAAATCCATCTGACGTCTTTCTTTAAAAAATGCATTTTTTATCAGGCTCAGATGTATAGGTTTCTATGTAAGTACCATTACTTCTGGGCTGAGGCTGGTATTTTAGCGAGTTTGAAGTAAAAGTATTTGATGTATGTATAATATGTGTCGAGAGCATTCACTCAGTATCATTATCTCATTTTTGACCGAGATGGCTTTTAGCTGGTTTTGCATCTTCTGAACTCTTCATATATATATATATATATATATATATATATAATATATATATTCATACACAAGTGAACACAAATACAAACACACACACACACACACACACACACACACACACACACACACACACAAGCATACACACCTTCCCACCACACACTCGAATGCAATCAGAACACATATAGCTGCACTCATACAGTATACATATATACATGCTTACACTTTTATAAGACCTAATTAGTGAATATAGATTGCAAGCATTGAAATAAATTATCAAATCTGAAGACTGTTTAATATTTCTGTTCAATAAAACCATTCAAGTGTAAATTATATCATAATGTTAATAAAATATACAAAATAAGGCAGAATCTATATATAGGCCCATAGGCAGAATTATATCCTTTGGTACATGATGTTCACTGTAGTGGACAGATATATTCTCTGTCACAGAAAAAATGGACAAGAAAAATATTGTTAAAATCAGGATGAAAGTACTTCTGACATCCTATTTAGCTGAAAAATATTTTTTGTACCTGTCTGGTTTTCTGAGAATAAAAGAATTTAACACTTATTCCTGAGACACATGGTGCATCCCCTTTTCCTGCCACCATTTTGAATATATTATGTAATAATAAATATATTAAATAACAATTAAATGGAATTGTAGACAGCACTTGGGGGTTCGCCAGTTGGTGTTTGGGACATGATGCTACATCTTAAATGGCTTCCAAATAGCTGTCCACTGTAGTGACCATGATGCATTACAGGGCTAGTGTGATAAACAGTACACATTTTCATAATTTTTTATATCTCATATTGTGAAAATTATGCATAATCACTCAAAAAATTAGGTGCCTGCTTTCAGATAAATGAGGCCTACGATTAATCAGATGCAAATAGAAACACAAAACCAGTCCTAAATGAAAGAAAACAAGTTGACAAAAAGAATGAATCCAATATTTGGTGATAATAATAGCATAATGACAGATTTATAAGCAATTGTTTGGAGTCTGGTCATGTTTGACCGGGAACACCACAAGTGTGACTAGGTGAAATAAAACCCACAAAAAATGATGGAAATTAAAAAAAAATAAAATAAAATTCTGTGAACTACTTATACCCTGTGTTAAGTCAGTAAGTTTGAGTCCTATGCGATAGCGTTAACTAGTATTGTCGGGATAAAGAAAATCTTCTCCGGGTCAGTTTGACTGGAACACAACCAGAGGGTTAAATGTCAAAATTTTTTATTTGATTTTCTTCTTGAAAATCGTATTTGAACGTGTGGCAACTATAGTTCCCGGTGGGCAAATATGTTGTATACACTCTTTCAATGTCAGATTTGAATAAGAGGAGAACATTTGCCATCTAGCTCAAAATAACTGCTTTCAACAGATCAATCTTCATTCATAAACAAATTTGTTATGCATAAAAGTCGAAGAACATTTGATGCAAACTCCAAAAAAGGTGCATCTAGCTAATAATCTCTTGAATATCAAATATATTTCACTTTCGCTTTCGAAATCTATCACCTTTAGCAAGGAGGTGAGAGGATGGACTGGGGGACACGGCCTGCGAATGCCCCCCACTTTGGCGCAACACCTGACCTGCTTGATGTTTAACGCGAGTGAGTTTAGAGAGTGGTTCAAACAAACGCAAAACAATTATGAAAGCACTGACTTAAAATACTGATATTCAAATTAATGACATGGCTGGTTCAGTCGACGGAATGGATACATATAATAATTGCTGAAATATTTGGCGGACAGATGTTTCTCGTCTCATGGTACACCAAGTGTGTACAGCTGTACACCTGCAGGCGCCACTGACTGTATTGATATAATATTATTGGCAAGACAGATTTAGCATACACTTAATTGCTTTTTTTGAGCTCTGAGAATGTGGAATATTCCTATTTCCAGGGTATTTTTGCAGCAGTGAGAAATGTAGCCAATCACAGACATGTTTGTCAATCTTTTGAATGCATTGTCCACTCAGAGGTGTTTAGGTTAGAATTTAAGTATGTGTGACAATTGTAAGTAACTCTTTAGAGTTTTCATCTACTTAAATTTGTAAGTAGGCTTGACTCAAATAAATTTTGCTGAAACGCTGCCCTCCTGCTAGGCTAGCAAAGACATCATCAATGAGGAGAAGGGGATACTGGTCAGGAGACAAATCGGGGTTCACTGTGACTTTGAAGTCACCACAAATCAGAATGAACCCATCCTCTTTAAGCATGGGTACAGTAGGTGTAGCCCAATCACTGTTACTCACTGGTACGATGACTCCACTGATTACCAGCTCCTCCAGGGCTGTCTCAATTTTTGATCTGATAGCATATGGCACTGAACGAACTTTGCAACACTTGGGCTTACTACCAGGCTTGATGTCAAGTTTGGCTGTAATATCTTTCATCATACCCAGCCCATCCTTGAATACCTCAGTATGTTTTTCCAGAACAACACCGAGCCCAGTGTTTTCCTTTGACAACATCCCCACCATCGGCCAGTCCAGCTTCATTGTTTCCAGCCATTCTCACCCAAATAAAGCTGGGTAGTTCCCTTTTTACCACATAACTGTGGCTGACTGACCATTCAATTTCACCTCCACATCCTTTACACCTTTTATAGCCACTGGCTTCCCTGTATATGTTTTCAACACTATCTTGTTGGGCTTTAAGCAGACATGTCTAAATGTTTTGCGGTACACAGTATCTGACACAATAGAGACGGCAGCACCCATGTCAATCTCCATACACAGCGACTCTCCCTCTATGACAGGTGTCACCTAATAGCCTTTGGAGTCTCCTTCCATGGCTAGAAATTTTAATGGAACTTCCTCCAAAGAGCATTCCGTGTCATCTGTATACCCCTTGCAATTTGACTGCACCTTATGCACACTCTTCTTTTTCTTTGATGTGCAAGGCACTCTGCTAAATTTTTGTTTTGCACTCTTTTGTTTTCCTCTACAAGCATGTTCCACGTGGCCTTTCTTTCCACAGCTGCAACACACAAAACCTTTACACCAACACTCAGATGCAAGATGTCCAACTTTGCCACATCTATAACATGTTCCATTTTTAGGAGCTTTGGCAGGTGAATTCTGGAATGTATTCATGTCAGTTGCCAATTTATTCACTTTGCCTGAGCTACTGAATTGCTGTGCTTCTTCTGTGCAGCAAGTTCCATGCTTACACTAATTTCAGTGGCTTTCTGCAATGTGAGATTACTTTCACTTAACAGCCTCTTTTGAATGGCTTTGGCTTTCTTAATCCACATACGGCCTGTCCCTAATCATATCATTCAAAACATCACCAAATTCACAGTGTTCTGACAGTTTCTTCAGCGCTGTACCAAACATAGTCACTGTTTCTCCCTGTTCTTGATTTCTCTTGTGAAACCGAAATCTTTCCGCTATAACTAATGGTATGTACATTAATGGTATATACACTATAACTAGTGTGTGCTCAACACCGCCACAATCTCCACGTAAGTTTTCTCACCTGGTTTCGCGGACTGTACTGTTCGCGCAGCAAAGTCAAAACGAAATAGCAGAAATCTTTAAAAGCACAACGTTTTGTTGATATTGTGAGTGCACACAAATAAAAGTAGACCCTGTACAGTTCTGAATGCTGTATTACTTTTACCTTTATGAACCAAAATTATGGCATATTTTAAAATGCTTCCAATGCAAGTGATCACACTGGCACCTCCATATCCTGTAAAGCGCGCTTCAGCTTCCACTCTCCACACAAATGACTGAATAGCCTATGCCTCTAACAGCACACATTTATATAGGTTAAGTATTTAAACTAACATTGTGATATGCTTTAACTGTTTTATATCTATAGATTTTATTTCAGACAAGTCGTGATGATTTGAGAAGGTTAAATTGATCAAAGATAAGCTATGATCAACTCACTGTCTGTCGCTGGCTGCTTGGTCGTTACTTTAAAAAACTAAAACTTACATTTAATGAACAAAAAATGCTCCAAAGGTTTTTCTAAATTAAATTAATTTTATTAAAAATAACAAAACAAAGTATAATCACTTTATAATCACCATTCAGGGCTCTAATACCTCTGCCTTTCGTCAACACATGATAGGACACAAATCAGCACGGGGAGGTTATCTCCCATGCCTGTCCGCTACGCCACTGCATATGTAACAAAATACAATTTATTCTTATCGTATCTTATGGTTAGTTTTTGTTAATATTGAAGGCTATATATGCTTATAAGGCTGTGGAAATAATGAATCAAGATGACTGTAGATTTAGGTTTTATAAGTAATATTTAACTCTTTTAGTTAATCAATTTATTTATTTACTATTAAAATGTAAATAAATACATTGTTAAATTAAAGATCAACAAATAAAATGTCATGTGATTTATTAGAGATCAGACTAAGTTTCTATAAACTCCAAATAATGTAATAAGTAGGAGGAGTTCAAGTCTCTGGAGTTCACTTGATACTCATACATCACTCAGATGGTAAACACAAGCTAAATTTGTGAGTTGTCTAGAAAGCTGAATTTTAAGGAGAAATTAAATGTTATATTAATTTAAATCTATTTCAGAATAATTAACAGCTTATAGAGCAAAAGAGCATCACCAATCCTGATGAGCTGATCACCTGAGCTGTCTGATGCTCAGCAGTATGGGTAAGAAAACAGAAACATCTGATAGTTTGCATTGCAGAATCAGACTTGTTCTTACAGTATGTTGCAGTGTGTTGATGACTCTGAGAACAGTTCTTCTGTGTTTATTCTAGATCACTGTCTGACCATTGTATTACTTGGAAACTCTGATGCAGTTCAGTTTCAACACGACAATGTTCTACTTGGAGAAATACAATCAAATGTTGAAAATGTAGCTACATCCATCATTGTTCCTTTGCAGATGAAGATATCAGGATTTCATGCTTCAGTTATCTATCTGATTGGCTTAGATGAGACTGCAGTTGACCTGCATCCCCTCATTTCTCAACTAGTGGATGAAAATGAAATCATTGCCTTCGTCTTTGTTGTGCGACTGGGCCAGTTAACAGATGCTGATAAGATGGGTATTGAGTGGCTTCAGAGAGTATTTGGTGACAGAGTTCTTCAGTTTGCCATGATTCTCTTCACCTATGAGAGCCAGGAAGAGTCTGACTCTATAATAGATGATCTGAAGAAAAACTCAGCTGGTTGAGAAATGTGGCGGAAGATATCACACCTGCAGCAAGAACATGAACAGCCATTCAGAGATGAGAGACCTGATGAACAAAATTGAGCATCTGTTTATTGAAAATAAACAGCAGTGCTACACTAGTGAGATGCACAACACTGTGCTAAGAGAGAAAGGAGACGTGCAAAACAGGAAATGTCACAATGGTAAGAACACAGATTTGGTTTAATTGATGTTATGTTGGTTCTCTGACATGTTTATTTACATCCAACCCTAACACCTCCATTCATGATTTACTGTTTATACTTGTAACAGATATTCAGTTGAGCCAAGATTCAGATTCCACATTTAGCTTTTAATGAGATAAAATAAAACATCTCCGGTTACTTGCGAAACCCATGTTCTCTGAATAGGGAACGAGACGCTGCATAGCTATGATGCAATAGGAACGCCCTCTGGGTGTGCTGATTGTCTAAAGCCTGTAAAGAATCAAGCCAATTCATTGGCTGATGCCGTAGGTGCCGCCTCAACGCTCTTATGTTGCATCCTTTTACTGACGAACGCGCCATCTGCTACTAGGGCTGGGTATGATTCAAAAATTTCTGATATCGATGCTGATACCGATACCTTGACTTTGATACCGGTTCCTGAATGATACTTTTTTTCGATACCAATTTTATGAAATTAATTTTAACAAGATTACATTATCTCAAAATATATTTTTTTCAGCTTATTGGCGTTTATACAGATTCAAAGACTAGGAACAAAATATATCCAACACAATAAATCAGTGAAAATAATTTAATAAAGCTCAAAAAGTTTTCAGTTTACACATCTGTTAGGCTACATTCACACTAGTGCATGTTCGTTTTAAAATGCATACCTCAGACAGAATCATATTTTCAATTCATTTTACATTAATTTACTGACAAGCACTAGCACCTTTCAGCACTGCGCTTCCTGGCCACTAGAGCGTCAGATGAAGCAGGACCAGAATCCTCAGGGTGTCCTCTAGCCCTAAGGAAGTCATGTGCCACCAGGCTAGTGCATAAATTATCAAGCACAAATTCAACCGCCGGCCCATCTGCTCACTCTCCATCGCCTCGAACTCCATATCTGAACCCCAGAGCGCGGATTCAAGGAGGGCCTCAGCGACCTCCGGAGTGTGACAGGGAAAAACTAATGACTTCTTCTCAAAAACCGCAAGCCTAGTGTGGAGGGTTTTGATATGGAGGTTCTCACAGAATTTACACTTAGAAATGCCATAAACCACCTCACGCACATGCGAAATACCCATACACTTAACACACTTAATGTGAGGGTCTTCACTCACAGTGAAGCAAGAACACGGCGGCTGGCAGCGACGATACTCCATGGCACTTCACCACAAGGAGAACAGAGTCCCACTATAGCAGTTGCTGAAGTGCAATTAAAGAAAGCTCAGCTGAAAAGAAATCTGTAAATCGGGCCAGAAAAATTATGTATGTTTTGTCCCTTTTTTAATGAGAGTGTACACTCATGAGACAGAGAAATGCAGTCATATCAGTATGTTATTATTTCATTTTTGGACATGGATTTGGTTTGAATTTAAGAAAATTTCTGTTCTGTATTAATATTTCTCCCACCTTCTTTCACAAGATCAACCCACAATTATTGGAAAAAGTAAGGACTACATCTCAACAGAGAGAAGAAAGACACATAGGGTAAGCGTTGAGTGTAGTGTAAATATAGAACATGGAAAGGAAGTTAGAAATAATTTCATGAATGTAGACATAAAGCTTATTTTTTAACCAAATGGTTCCTTATCATATATTTTCACTCAACCCTTAAAAATAACTATAATAAATAAAATAAAATAATAATTAATGTTGAATATATTTTGCACATTTTATCTGTCACAGGCACTACTTTCCAAATACAGCTAATCATGTGCACACATAGTTTGCTAATAAGCTTAGTTGGCATTAAGGATCAATAGGTAGTGCAAGACTGAATCAAAACGAAAGAAATAGAAGGAGGAAAGAAGTACATCATCTACTTCACAGACTTCACCTTGATAACAGGCATCATTGTAAACTAAGAGCTGCAGATGTACTTCAACTAACTGCTCATTCATTAGAGTCCAATGAGCCTTGTGCTGAGAAAGACTTGATTCAGACTTTCTTACAAAAACTACTGATGATGAACTACAGAGCAAGATACATTAAATCCAATGAGACCAATAAGTTGTGTGACAGACAACAATCAAACAATGACTTATATGAGGGTGATGCCAATATTTTTAAATAAATGTCTATGTTTTCTCAAGGAAAAAGTAAGAAAGTTGCCATTCACCCAATGGATGTTCAGATGGCCGTGTTTCATTCTGCCGATAGTTTCCTAAAGCAGCTGATGGTGACTAAACTGTCTCAGTGTCAGTATGCTCTGCCTCTGCTTGTTCCTGATCTATTCACAAAAGAAATTGAGTTTCCTCTTTGGACATTCAGACAAATCAACAAGAGCTGGAAGATGAAAGATGCCAAAAATGAAATAATCAGCAAAATCCAACCAGTCTGGAAGGCAGAAACACCTATGGTGTCTTTCTTCAGGTTTAGCTCATTGTCCTCATCTAAATCTCAGCTGATAAACAGTCTGATCAATGACAAACACAACACATTCTTCTACAGGAACTGCCCAGGCAGAAGCAAAACCAGACTACTGATGGATGGAGTGGTGGAGATCTCCTGGTACTGCCCCTCTGGAAAAGACACAGATAAATTCACTCAGTGTATTTCGCTCTGTAACCTTCATGGTGATGCAGGAGACCATGAGAAACAGCTGCAGATCATCACTGAAATGGCTTCAGTCAATGTTGTTGTTCTACCACAACTTGACAGTAACGACAAGAGTGCAGCACAGATCCAAAACCTGTACAAGAACAGAAAGCCACTCATTTGTCTTTTTACAGAGGATGAATACAGTGTCACTGAGACAAGAAAATGGAAATACAAAATTGGATTAAAAGACAAAAATCAATCAGATGTATCTGAAGAACTCGAACAAGCTATTAATGAATGTCTCTCATTTATACTGGCAGAATCATCATCTATTTTTAAACTAGAAGATGTGTCCAAACAGCCAGGAATTAGAGTAGATGAGGAACATGTCGATGACTGCAGAAGAGGAAAAGAAGCAGCCCAGCAGATGATGGGTTTAGTGAAGGATAAAAATCTGACAGAAATCAAAGAATCATTTCTGCCCTGTCAGGGGAAACTGTGGCATCAATGGTGTGAGAAGAACAAAGAACTACATCGATCTCAGGGAAATGAAACAGAAATAGAAATAAAACTGAAACAAGTCATGAAGAAAATCCGTGAAGAGCAGCATGCAGTGTACATGGGTGAGTTCATGAAGTTGTTTATTACAGAAATGAATTCACAGTCTCCAGATGAGAAAACATATTTTCTGAAATGGCTCACAATCCTCCTGGATGAATGCACCTCTAATGACCTTTCTGCTCTACATTACAAGTATGATGAAAAATGGTCAAAAATCAGAGCTGAGCAACAAACAACAGATGAACACACAGAACTTGAAAGGATATCAAAAGAACTTCAAGCTGCAACCTTTGGCTTGGAGCACATTTTGAAGGAGATCGGTCAGACCTATGAATCATGTAAATCAGTGAATAAGAACAAGGAAGGTCTGCCATGTGATTTTTCTTCTCTCCCAAGTCTTGCAGCAGAGATGATGATCTCTGGATTTCCACTGGAGCTGATGGATGGAGATGCTGCTCATGTTCCTGTGGTCTGGGTTACTGCTGTTTTAGATCAACTCATCAAGAAACTGGAAGACCAGAGAGTCTTTGTGCTGTCAGTTTTAGGGATTCAGAGCTCTGGGAAATCCACTATGCTCAACGCCATGTTTGGACTCCAGTTTGCCGTCAGTGCTGGCAGATGCACCAGAGGAGCTTTCATGCAGCTGGTCAGAGTGTCAGAGGAGATGAAAGAACAGCTGAAGTTGTTGATACTGAGGGGCTTCGTGCTCTAGAACTATCTGGAAGGTTAACGAGACATCAGGACAATGAATTGGCTACATTTGTTGTTGGTCTTGGTAATCTAACATTGATTAATGTCTTTGGAGAAAGCCCATCAGAGCTGCAGGACATTCTTCAGATCGTTGTTCAGGCCTTCATGAGGATGAAGAAGGTCAGACTGAATCCCAGCTGTGTGTTTGTTCATCAGAACGTTTCAGAAGTCACAGCTGGAGAGAAAAACATGGAGGGAAGGAGACGGCTGCAGCAGATGCTGGATGAAATGACAAAACTCGCTGCTAAAGATGAAGCCTATGTTGCAGAATGTTTCAATGACGTCATTACTTTTGATATATATAAGGATGTGAAATATTTTGCACAGCTGTGGGAGGGAAGTCCACCAATGGCACCACCAAACCCATCATACTGTGAAAACATCCAAGAGCTAAAGACAACACTTTTTAACCATGCCTCCAAATCAGATGGCTTGGAGCTGACATGCCTCAAAGATTGTATTAATGATCTCTGGGAGGCTTTACTGAACGAACGATTTGTGTTCAGCTTCAGAAATTCTCTGGAAATTGCAACATATCAAAAACTGGAGACAGAATACAGCAAGTGGTCCTGGAGTCTCCGCAAAACCATGCTGGATGTAGAGAACAAACTACACAACAACATAGAAAATGAAATAATTGATGAGGTTTCAGAATTTGACCTTCAAGAAAAGATAAAAGTGAAAAGTAGAGAAGTAGAAAATTCAATGTCAGAATTCTTTGAGAAAAACAAAGATAAAGATATACTGATACAGTGGAAAGCATCATTTTATATCAAAATCAAAGATCTTCAGGAAAACATTATGAGGGAAACAACAAAGAAATTAAATGAGATTTAACAGCAACGAGATATGAAGAAAAAGATTGATGCTCAGAGGACACGCCATGAAAATGATCTCTTGGAAAAGAGCAAAGAACTTGCAATAAAACTCAAAGACAAAGCAAATGATGAAACAATCCTAAAAAAAGAGTTTGATTCCTTTTGGAAAGAGTGTGTTAGGAAGATTACTGCAGAAACTCCTCCAATTAAAGACATTAATGTAATAAAAGACATGAAGCAGCTCCTCAGTAACTATGCAAGTGTCAGTCTAAATGACTGGAAAAGCTGGGATATTTTCTCTGTGGCACATTATTCAGATTATGTACAGAAATTTAGAGGAGTTACAGAACATACTGTCAGATCAGCTAAACTGAAGTTTGAGTTTGAAACTCAGATAAGAACCTTAGTCAATGATATTGCTCATCAAGCAGACAATATGATCATTTCATATAACATTTCAAAGATGGGCTACAACAAATCCTACATACATCTGGTATTTGGAGTTGTGTATTTATTTTCCTCAGGAAATTGGTACATGTTTAAATTAACTGGGTATGAAAGAAGCTAGCAACATTATTCAATAAATATGTTCACCAGTTCGCACTTACATATAATCAGATTAAGCTAATAGAAAGCATTCTTGACGTACTGTCCGAGGGGAGGGGTCCAAGCTTGGAATATGGCCCGAACCCAGCGAACTCCCCCATATCCTCACGCTGGGGTAGGAATAATTAGGAGTGCGGAGAGGGGTGGAGGAGGGATGCTGGAAAAAACTGTCATTGGATAGAGGTAATTTGGCTGCATATACATACGACCATGCTTGTTAAGTTGACTACTTGAACGTGCTCCACCTGTGCTGAATTGATTGATTTTCAGAAATTAAAACAAAATTTAATTTAAAGGTGCAGTGTGTAACTTTTAGCGGCATCTAGCGATGAGGTTGCGAACTGCAACCAACAGCTCAATCTAGCACTCACTCCTCTCTCTAGAGAAGCTACAGTGGCTGACGCAAGTGAAGATGTCGTCGTCTCAGACAGCAGAGAGCAAAGAGGCTTCATTACAAAGGTAAATTAAGGAATTATATTTTCTTAATTATTCAATAAACCAATGTTATTGCGAATATTACTGGTGATTGCTCATCGTGTCAGTGTTTTATTTGCAAAACAACATAATGACAAAACCGCTCTGTAGAGGGCTACTGTCCGTTTAGGGCTACTGTAGAAACATGGTGGCGACTTCTATGTAAGGGGACCTGCAGTGTATGTAGATAGAAATTGTTCATTCTAAGGTAATTAAAAATATATGGGTTCACACATCTGAAAACATAGTTATGTATATGATATTACATTTCTGTCAATAGATCCTTCTAAATATTACACAACGCACCTTTAAAAAAATCTAAATGAAACAGTTAATATCCACGAACACTTTATACACACTAAGCAGGCCTATTTAGGCCCCACTGCAACGGTGGTGTGTAATTGCAGCAGGGGCCAAGGGGGTCCTGAGTCTGAGTGGTGTAGTGTGTAGGTCGGGGTATGACAAAATGGGGCTGGAGTGGTTCATTCCTCCAGTCTCTCTTGCCCTTCCCCCATGTATTGCATGTTTGTTTGTTAGACTAGTTTGTGTTAGTGCTTAGTTAATAAAATGTTTGTGTACAAATTACATTTCCCTTTTGTGCTACAGGCTAATGCCCCAGAGCAGATGTTTAATGTTATTTGGTTTATCCAATGGATAGTCACCAAGGAAGCTCTGTTGTTTGATCACCACTCATCTGTTGTGGTACATGCATGGTTCTGTTTGGACAAAATCTTAGACAGTGTGCTTTTCATTGATATATACTCATCCTCAAGCATTATCAGTGCCTGGAGGATAAAATCTCTCTGAATAAATCTGTGTACTCTGGTCTCTCCACAGTGCGAAGTAGATGCAGTCCTTCAATGATAAAGTTCAGGATCAACTTCTCAAACTGCTCCTGGGAAATACTGTGGTACACTGCCTTGTATGAGAGGAATGGGATGTTCCTCCTCCTCTTTTCTGGGTGCCCTCCTCTTCTTGGTGTGCTCACATTCCATTTCCATGGAGGCCATTTTAGTTGTGTGAACTTTCAACAAAATGTTAAAAACATTTCAGAATAATCTAAACTTACCACTTGTAACTTTTTATTGGTTTCTTCATTCTTTCCCCATCTCTTCCCTCCTATATGTACTGTGTTTATTTATTTAACCTGTTTTTTTTTTTTCTGCACTGAATTGTGATAGTTGTGATGGCTAGCTTATTCAGGAACCACCTGAATGTGTGTTCTCAAATTTGTGTTCAATGTCTTCAAAGTTGAGAGCAGCTTCTTTTTTTGGGTTGCACAATAAGCACCTGTGTGAATTTTTAGAAAGGTTTTACCTTCTGTGTCCCTCTCCGTTGGCATGCATATATCCTCAGCATTTGTTGGTAATGTTATACCTGTCGTCACCTTCTGTTTATTTTATTTTTTGCGCTGAGTTGTGTATTTTTGTTTAACGAAGTAGTCCTAAAAACAGAAATATCTGATCATCATTAAGTTGGCTTGAGAAAGCCAACTTACTGAAATCCGACTTAAACTTAAAGTTATTATTATTCTTCTGAGACTAAAATTTCTGACTCTAACTCCTCCTAGAGCTTTAACTCTACAAACTCCAAACTCAGCCCAGATCTTCAGACTGATCTGGCCGGGTGTGCTATATCTTTTCTAACTGATCGGACTTACGGTTTTCCTAAAAATGACGTTTAAAACTGGGGAAAATCCCATAGACTTACATTGACGGAATGTTCAAATGAGCCAGCACTTTTCAAATCCCAACTGTCAAAACTCCCAGAATCCTTAGAGACTCAATCAAACTTCCCTTCTATGTACTGTATTTCTAATCCATTCAAACTCATTCAAACTCATTCAGACTCATCTATCTATCTATCTATCTATCTATCTATCTATCATCTATCATCTATCTATCTTCTAACATTACTATCTATCTATCTATCTGTCTATCTATCTATCTATCTATCTATCATCTATCTATCTTCTAACATTACTATCTATCTATCTATCTGTCTATCTATCTATCTATCTATCTATCTAACCATTACTATCTATCTATCTATCTTCCTTCTAACCATTATTATCTATCTATCCATCTATCCATCTATCTATCTATCACCCTAGCAACCCAAACCCTCACAGACATATCTTCAAATCTGAATTTCATAGAGACATAGGGGGTTGGTTTATATCATTCATACTGGCAAGCAGCCTTTGGTGTGTCATCATTGGCAGCTTTCAAGCCACTCCCTAGCAACCAAACAGATTACCCTAGCAACCATTTAGCAAGTCCTATATCTCTACATTAGAACATCATAGAGACATGGAACTTGGTTCTTTTGACTCATGCTAGCAAATAGGAATCCTTAAGATGCTAGTCATGCTAGCAGTGAATACCTACATGCTAAAAGTGATTAGCTAAGTGCTAAATTAGGTTAAGAACATGCTAAGAACTCTATAACACTCCATAGTAATGATCTGTGACAACTAGTAACAGCCTAGCAACCACCCTAGCAACCACCCCAGTTACCCTAGCAACCGCATAGCAACACCCTAACAACCACCCTGGATACCTTAGCAACGGCATAGCAACACCTTAGCAACCACCCTGGGTACCTTAGCAACCGCCCTAGCAACCACCCCGAGTACCCTAGCAACCGCATAGCAACACCCTAGCAACCACCCCTGTTACCCTAGCAACCACATAGCAACACCTTAGCAACCACCCTGGGTACCCTAGCAACCGCATAGCAACACCCTAGCAACCGCATAGCAACACCGTAGCAACCACCCCTGTTACCCTAGCAACCGCATAGCAACACCCTAGCGACCACCCTGGGTACCTTAGCAACCAGCCTAGCAACCACCCCGAGTACCCTAGCAACCGCATAGCAACACCCTAGCAACCACCCCTGTTACCCTAGCAACCGCATAGCAACACCCTAGCGACCACCCTGGGTACCTTAGCAACCGGCCTAGCAACCACCCCGAGTACCCTAGCAACCGCAGCAACCGCAACCGCATAGCAACACCCTAGCAACCACCCCTGTTACCCTAGCAACCGCATAGCAACACCTTAGCAACCACCCTGGGTACCCTAGCAACCGCATAGCAATACCCTAACAACCACCCTGGATACCTTAGCAACGGCATAGCAACACCTTAGCAACCACCATGGGTACCCTAGCAACTGCCCTAGCAACCACCCCGAATACTCTAGTAACCGCATGGCAACACCCTAGCAACCACCCCTGTTACCTTAGCAACTGCATAGCAACACCCTAGCGACCACCCTGGGTACCCTAGCAACCACCCTAGCAACCACCCTGGTTACCATAGCAACTGCATAGCAACACCCTAGCAACCACCCTGGATACCCTAGCAACGGCATAGCAACATCTTAGCAACCACCCTGGGTACCTTAGCAACCGGCCTAGCAACCACCCCGAGTGCCCTAGCAACCTCCCCTAGTACCCTAGCAACCGCATAGCAACACCCTAGCAACCACCCCTGTTATCATGTTAATAAAATGGTAAACATGTTAGCAACAAGCTAGTAAAATGCTAATCATGCTAGAATCATTCTAGTAACTTGCTAATTATGTTATCTATCTATCTATCTATCTATCTATCTGTCTCTGACAGACTGTATTGCCTTCAAAACATTCAAACTTTAACCTTTTGAAACTACTTTAGACTTCAAACTATTTCAGACTGAAAACCATCAAATGTAAAACTTTTTAAAACTTCTTAAACTTTATAAACTTTTCAAACTTTTTAAAACTTTCTGTTCCGGCTTTCTCAAGCCAACTTAAAGTTTGTCTTGACGAACTTTTTTATCTAGTTCATATTGCTGTTTATATTCACTGATCTGTATATAATTACTGGATCACTCATTGCGTTCTAAACTGCCGTCAGGCAGTGAAGCCACCGGAAGTGTTCGATCTGCCATCTTACTATTCCCTACCTGCAGAGAGCACCATTGACTCACAGCCAAACCGCTGACCTAATATCACCCGATTTTAAGCGTATCAGTCACACAGGACAAGTTTTTATAATATGTGTATATAAATTAAGTTTTACTTAAAATGTTATCTGCGATGTTGATCGTCTTGTCGGGCAGGATAAGCGATGTTTTGAAATCGTTCAGGTGGGTGTGTCAGCTGCGCACTTGCCGACACAGTTAAATGATCCAACCACTGATCTATAATAGAGAACTGGATAGCTCATGACGTCATAGAAGTGAAGCCACTGCGCCGCCATATTGCTATTCCTTAGTATTCGCAAACATTCTATTGAATGAATGGGAAATAATAAGACTTTAATGAGAAAACATCACATAACAAGTCAGCGTTTTCATATCTGACGTTTCACTGTACATTCTCACAACACAAAGGTCCTTAGCATGTAAACGGTTATTGTTTAATGTCCGGAATTCCCTCTGCTTATTAAGAAGTTACATTCATATACATTACAGGACCGAACATCAGATGAACATGATAAACATCGGACGTTCACCATGTTTACAAATGACAAAATGCTCATTTTGAAATCTGAATAAACATTTATGCTTTGTATACATATAATTTACCTTACAGTTAATCACTGTTTATGCTGTTTTGTTATAGTGTTTTTATTTGTACAATCTAAATGCATGTTTCAACAATTGTTTCGTGAACATCATTTTGAAGTAGGTAAAGATTTAAACGTTTGTTAATTCAGCCTACATACCATTCATGTTGAGAAACATTTTAATAATAAACGTTAATAATACAAAAATGTCAAAGATAACATTCTGAACATAGAAACATCAAATGATTAAAATAAAACAAAAGATAAAATAAAAACGAAACTTTAAAAATAAACTGTCAGCAGGTGGCGGTAAGTCACTCATTTTATCACTGAATCATTCATTCAGGAATGAAGCAAGTGATCGAATGTGTAATTGAATCAATTACTCAGATTCGTTTAAAAACGCACGTTCGGCAGTTTAGAACGCAATGAGTGATCCAGTAATTATATATAGATCAGTGAATATAAACAGCAATATGGATGATGATCAGATATTTCTGTTTTTAGGACTACTTCGTTAAATAAAAATACACAACTCAGCGCAAAAAATAAAATAAACAGAAGGTGACGACAGGTATAACATTACCAACAAATGCTGAGGATATATGCATGCCAACGGAGAGGGACACAGAAGGTAAAACCTTTCTAAAAATTTACACAGGTGCTTATTGTGCAACCCTAAAAAAGAAGCTGCTCTCAACTTTGAAGACATTGAACACAAATTTGAGAACACACATTCAGGTGGTTCCTGAATAAGCTAGCCATTTTACGTAAAACTTAATTTATACACATATTATAAAAACTAGTCCTGTGTGACTGATACGCTTAAAATCGGGTGATATTAGGTCAGCGGTTTGGCTGTGAGTCAGTGGTGCTCTCTGCAGGTAGGGAATAGCAATATGGCGGCGCAGCGGCTTCACTTCTATGACGTCATGAGCTATCCAGTTCTCTATTATAGATAAGTGTTTATATTACAATTGCGTTACCAAGGCAACGACTGACCCATTTGTGTTTACATTCCAAAGTTCCGTTTTATCAGCACCACAGTGGAAAATGAAACCATTTCCGTGCTGACTGGCCCGGATCGGCACGGAATGGAATGGTTAAACAAAGGGAACAGTTCGGCCCGATAGTGGAAAAGCGGCTTTTCTCCTTAAATATAAACCAGTAATTTTTTTTATATATATTTATTATTATTATTTAGTATTTGTACCTACCAAATATACAATTGTTACAATTGTTTACTCATAACTGTTTACTCATAACTGATAACTACTGCAGACAAATGTTGAATGTAAAGTGTAATGAAACCCCTTTTCAGCATACTGTACATTACTCGTCACACATTTAACCCTTTGAGCGGTACGGTCCCACATATGGGATTCTATTTTCTGTGCCCCTGGGAGTACGGTCCCACATATGGGATTTCGAACGTTCGGTGACGTCACGCAACTGCCAAATTCAAACTGTGTTTTCGCGCGTTGGCTGGCGCTGAGCCAGAGAGAGATGCGCGCTGCGCTTGTCATATAATCACAATTGAGCAGTGTTTTCAACGACTTAACGTTTATTTTAGGTTTCAGGAATTTAAATACACATAATTACTAGTAAAACAATACATTTAGAGTTTGTAAAATGCACAGGGATGTCTATGGAAGCAGCAATAACAATCCATTCAAGTATAATTTGCCAACGTGTTTGATTTATATCAGATACACATAATGTAAGTAATGATATAATTCACTCCATTCCTTTCCCACTTCACCAGCTACTTACTTGCATGTATTTCGGAGAAACTGGTGAATTTACGTGCTGTAAATCCGGCTGACAGGACCCTCTGAACGGCAGCGAACGAACAAACATGGCGGCGCCCATCACACGTCATAGATCACGATCCAGATCATTTATAAAGGTTTTTTTTCCAAAATACACTCACTTACACGTATTCGTGAATCGGAATATCAGATAGTTGAAAACATGGTAAGCAAGTGTGTGAATATTTTGAATAAAAAAGGAAAAACGAAATAAAAGCGAAACGTCTGTCATACAGCGCTATAGTGGCTGCGGTGTCAGTCATGACGCGTCGCCATGGAAACAATAAAGTGAACGTTCTAAAATCGGTCGCCTAAAAAAAACTCACTCTGGGGGGGTCAGATAGAATATTTTAAACTCACCAGTGAAAGGGTTAAAAACTGTTTATAGTATATATAGGAAGCTGTGAAGTGGAGGGAAATAGATCTGATCTGTGCTAATTCATTGTCTGATTTGGCACACCAGTTCAAATGTTTCATTGAAAATGCTGAAAAACATTTTAAAATAATTGCACAATTAATTTTAATAATTTCTCCATCACTGATCTGGCATTCATCAAGACACTTGTACAGTAAGTGTACTGTAAACTGTTTAGAAAAAAATACAAAAACATAGTTGTAGCTTTTGTGATTAGTTATGTTTTTTTTTTTTTTAATATATATATGCTAGGGCAGAGGTAGTAAATAAATGTCCACACATTGATGTCTCTTTGGGACAATTTCCATTTAATGAAGATGACAGAATTACAAGATTTCAGCATTATCCATTAATCCATTAAGTGCAACATGGTAAATATAAACAGTAAAAAAGAAAAAAAAAAACTGATTACACACACACACACACACACACACAAAACAGAAACCAATGTCAAACTGTGGTCCATGAATCAGAGACCTACAAGTAATTGATGTACACCTGTGTCATTAGATGTATTTATCCAAGCTCTCAATAGCTTGCTCTTTTGAGTATTGATTCCATTCTTCTGAAATATTGTCCCACATGTGGAATGTTTTCCCAAAGTATTCATTAAGATCTTTCTGAAATCTGCACACAAACCACTTCCAGTATGGCAGCTCAGAGACGTCAGGAGTGATGCTCCATTTTGCATAAACATTTCCTGCTTTTCTGTATTCTCTGCATAGAAACCACTGACCTGTATAGAACATGTCATCGGTTCTCACTAAAGATGTGCAAAAATGTGCACTAAGATTCTCTGTTTCTCTATAACAGCATCCAGTGAATCCATTCACTCGATGGAAAGGAACACTGTGATCTCCAGAATGGTTTTCTATTGTGTTGGTGCAGGAGGCTCCACAGAGCGGACACTGAACCCAGCAGCACTGACAGAGGTGATTAATCAGAATCTCATCTGGTCTGTCCGACTGTTCCAAATTTACTGGAAATGTCTCTGTGCTGAATTTTTGTTGTATTTCTGATGATACTGAATCAAGTTCCACACGTATCACTTCTTCTAGAAGGCTGAAATCATTAACACTGTCATGACTTACTTCACTGAGGTCATTTACAGAGAATATCAGCAAATCTGAGAGCTGCTTTGTGAAATCATTCAGCCATTTCTGAACATCTCCACCGGTCGTGTTGACCACTGTAGTGGCTCTATGAACTGCTTCCATGATCTTCTGGTGGAGGAATTCAGTTTTTCCTTCATCTTGGGACAAACACTCTCTTCAAACTTATCAGTGATGTACTGATTGACTTCATCTTTGATAAAACTCTTTAAATGGTCTCTGGGATTGTTTAAGTAGTTCATGTATTTCTCAAAATCCTCTTGTTCTGCCAGAGTTTTGAGAATGTGTTTCTCTAGTTTAGATCTGTTTCCATTTAGTGATTCACAGTTTGTTCGAATTTCATTAGTCAAATCTCTGGCAGTATCTTTGTAGACACTATTTTGAACAGGTTCTTTGAGTTTCTGGCAGATGATCTCACCAAATATAGCAGCTGATGTTGCACCATGACAGTATTTCTGAAAAATACTAAAGTACTCTTTGCTCTTCTTTTCAAAGTATAAAACAGGATCATTGGCTTCCCTGAACAGTCTGTGCTGGTCAGAAATTATTTGTTTTTCTTTTTTACAGATGGACATGACCAAATCCATGTAAAATTCATTTGTGAACACATAGTTACTGGAATTTTGCTCATAATCTACTATTCTTGCTTTGATATAGTCTGCAAGTTCTTGAATGTAAGTTTTATTGTAGCCTGTCTTTGCAATGTTAGACAGCATGATGTTTTTGTCTGTCTGATGAGCAATGTCATTCACTAAGGCTCTAATATTGTTTTCCGCCTCTTGAGATAGTTTATAATCAGGCTTTTCAGCTGATATTTCATTTTTAGCATATTCTGTAATGTCTTGTAAATCACTGGATTTCTTGAACTGTACATAATCTGAATAACTCAGCACAAAGAAAACATCTTTGCTCTCTGTCCAGGCTTCTACAGGGCCACTTTCATAGATGTCGCTAAGGAGTTGTTGCATGTCTTTTAATACATCAGTGTCTTTGATTGGAGGAGTTTCTGCATTTATCTTCTTAACACAATCTTTCCAAAAGGAATCAAACTCTTTTTTCAGGTTTGTTTCATCATTTGCTTTGTCTTTGAGCTCCAGTGCAAATTTTTTGCTCTTTACCAAGAGAGCATTTTCATGGAACGTTCTTTGAGCGTCAATCGCTTTCTTTACATGCTGCTGCTTAAGAACCTCATTTAATTTCCTCATTGTTTCTCCCACAATGTTTTCTTTAAGCCCTTTAATTTTGATGTAAAATGATGTTTTCCACTGTATCAGTATATGTTTATCTTTGTCCTTCTCAAAGAATTCTGACATTGATTTTTCTACTTCTCCACTTTTCACTTTTAGTTTCTCTTGAAGAAGACTTTCTGTAACAATATCAATTATTTTATTTTCTATGTTGTTGTAGAGTTTGTTCTCTATTTCCAGCATGGTTCTGCGGAGACTCCAGGACCACTTGCTGTATTCAGTCTCCAGTTTTCGGTATGTTGTGATTTCCAGAGAATTTCTAAAGCTGAACACAAATCGTTCATTCAGTAAAGCTTCCCAGAGATCATTAATACGACTTTTTAGGTGTGTCAGCTTGAAGCCATCAGATTTCGAGGCATGGCTAAAAACCGTTGTCTTTAGCTCTTGGATGTTTTCACAGTATGATGGGTTTGGTGGTACCATTGGTGGACTTCCCTCCCACAGCTGTGCAAAATATTTCACATCTTTTCGAATATCAAAAGTAATGACATCGCTGAAACATTCTGCAACATAGACTTCATCTTTAGCAGCGAGTTTTGTCATTTCATCCAGTGTCTGCTGTAGTCGTCTTCTTCCCTCCATGTTTTTTTCTCCAGCTGTGACTTCTGAAATGTTCTGATGAACAAACATGCAGCTGGGAGACAGATTTACCTTCTTCATCCTCATGAAGGCCTGAACAACAATCTGAAGAATTTCCTGCAGCTCTGATGGGTTTTCTCCAAAATGTTGATTAATGTTAGATTACCAAGACCAACAACAAATGTGGCCAATTCATTGTCTTGATGTCTTGTTGACTTTCCAACCAGTTCTAGAGCATGAAGTCCCTCAGTATCAACAACCAGAATAAAGTCAAATTTCAGCTGTCCTTTCATCTCATCTGAAACTCTGACCAGCTGCATGAAAGCTCCTCTGGTGCATCTGCCAGCACTGACGGCAAACTGCAGACCAAACATGGCGTTCAGCATAGTGGATTTCCCAGAGCTCTGATCCCTAAAACTGACAGCACAAAGACTCGCTGGTCTCCTAGTTTCTTGATGAGTTGATCTAAAACAGCAGTAACCCAGACCACAGGAACATGAGCAGCATCTCCATCCATCAGCTCCAGTGGAAAACCAGAGATCATCATCTCTGCTGCAAGACTTGGGAGATAATTAAATTCACATGGCAGGCCTTCCTTGTTCTTATTCACTGATTTACATGATTCATAGATCTGACCGATCTCCCTCAGGATGTGCTCCAAACCAAAGGTTGCTGCTTGAAGTTCTTTTGATATCTTATTAAGTTCTGTTTGTTCATCTGTCAAATTTGTTGCCATCTGTTGCTCAGTTATGCCATTTTCCTCTTTCAGTTTTAAGACTTTTGACCATTTTTCATCATACTTGTAATGTAGAGCAGAAAGGTCAGCTGAGGTGTATTCATCCAAGAGGATTGTGAGCCATTTAAGAAAAAATAGCTTCTCATTTGCAGACTGTGAATTCATTTCTGTAATAAACAACTTCATGAACTCACAAATGTCCAACACATGCTGCTGTTCACGGGTTTTCTTCATGTCTTGTTCCTGGTTTATTACCATGTCTCTTTCATTTCCCTGAGATCGATGTAGTTCTTTGTTCTTTTCACACCACTGATGCCACAGTTTCCCCTGACAGGGCAGAAATGATTCTTTGATTTCTGTCAGGTTTTTTTTCTCTAGTAAATCCCTCATCTGCTGGGCTGCTTCTTTTCCTCTTTTGCAGTCATTGTCATGAACCTCATCTACTCTGATACCCAAGTGTTTCGACACATCTTCAAGTCTAAAAACAGATGATTCTGATGATGAGAATGAGAGACATTTATTTATAGTTTGTTCGAGTTCTTCAGATACATCTGACTGACTTCTGTCTTCTAATCCAATTTTGTATTTTCCTTTTCTCATCTGAGTTACACTAGATTTATTCTCAGTAAAAAGAAAGATGAGAGGTTTTCTGTCTTTGTAAAGTTTTTGGATCTGTTCTCCACTCTTGTCATTTCTGTTAAGTTGTGGTAGAATAACAACATTGACTGAGGCCATTTCAGTGAGGATCTGCAGCTGTTTCTCATGGTCTCCTGCATCCCCGTGAAGATTACAGAAAGCAATACACTGAGTGAATTTATCTGTGTCTTTTCCGGAGGGGTAGTACCAGGTGATCTCCACCACTCCATCCATCAGTAGTCTGGTTTTGCTGCTTCCTTTACAGTTCCTGTGGAAGAATGTGTTGTGTTTCTCATTGATCAGACTGTTTATCAGCTGAGATTTGGATGAGGACAATCGGCCAAACCTGAAGAAAGATACCATAGGTGTTTCTGCCTTCCAGACTGGCTGGATTTTACTGATTATTTCATTTTTGGTATTTTTCATCTTCCAGTTCTTGTTAATTTGTCTGAATGTCCAGAGAGGAAACTCAATCTCTTGTGTAAATGGATCAGGAACAAGCAGAGGCAGAGCGTACTGACACTGAGACAGTTTAGTCACCATCAGCTGCTTTAGGAAACTATCAGCACAATAAAACACAGCCATCTGAACATCCATTGGGTGAATAGCATCGCTCCTGTTTGTTTCTTCTGTAAACGATAGCATTTCTGTGAAAACATCAACATCGCCCTCATCTTCAAATAGGTCATTGTCTCTTTGTTTTTCGTCATGCTGCTTATTGGGCTCTTTAATTTTGATGTATCTTGCTCTGTAGTTCATCATCAGTAGTTTTTGTAGGAAAGTCTGCGTAAGGTCCTTCTCAGCACAAGACTCATGAGACTGTAAAGAATGTGAAGTTAACTGCAGAACATCTGCAGCTTTAAGCTTACAATGATGTCTGTTATCAAGACAGAGTCTTTGAAATAAATGCTCTTTTTCACTGATTCCACTTTCTTTCCTTTGATTAAGTCTTGCACCATTTTCTGAATGTGTGTCTACTTTTGCCTGAGAAGCAAAAAAGTACAATTAAAGAATTTGCTTTGATTAGCTTAGTTTCCTTGAGTAAGTATTTAAAATCATAGAAAGAAATATAAGCTGTGTAACCAAGGGATTTCTAACTTCCTGTTTCACTTCTATTTTTGCTATTCATGCAACACATACCTCAAGTCTCTCTCTTGTCTCTGTTGTTGTGCTGTATTTCACACTTTCTTCTGTTGTTGTGGATTGATCTTGTGACAGAAAAGAAAAGGCATCATACATTGAACATGAATGTTGTTTTTGATCTCACTGCCTTTTAAAAAATTACATTACGTTGTTGTGCATGCTTAAGGTGTTTTTTTTTTTTTCTTTCTTCGTGTTATCTTATTAGTTATTTTCCATTGTTTTAATTTTAGTTTTAGTAGAACACTATAATAGC
>NW_026129784.1:0-35781 GCF_022985175.1 Labeo rohita | reverse complement strand
ACACTGATGCAGCAGCAGCTTCTTCTGTCGTCAGTCACCGTCGTCCGTTAAAATTTGAACTGTCGCGGCGGGAACCAATTAAACCCAACGCTGGGTTATTATTAAAAACAACCCAACTATGTTTAAAAAAATAACCCAACGTTTTAGAAAATAACCCAACACAGTGACCCAATATGTGTAACCCATCTATTGGGTTAAAAAAATAACCCATCTATTTTTACTGTGTACTTATATGGCTCTTCTGAATGCGCCTGACTGCACCCTTTCTTTGCCAAAACTGGCCCAGATACATTTTAGGATAACTGGGCCACATTTTCTGAAACATATGTGGACCACAATTGGTTGGCACTATTTGGCCCATATTCACTATTTACCACATGGATCACTTTAGGGTCACATTCAGATTACATATTATCATCAACACCGCATCTTTGTCTACAGAGACCCACATGTGATTTGATACACATCAAATCACATGTGGGAAGGTGTGTTTGTTGGGGGGGGTCTACATTTTAATATTAAAAACAGTATTAATAGTATAGTTATTAGTTAAAAATGTTTTATTTAACTTTATAAATGAGTCAATTTATACAATGTCTAAATTGTTATAAATAAGTCCGGGCTTTTCAGGTCATAGTTCAGACGCGGCCGGGCTTCGGGCCTGTTCTAGGCTTATCCTTATTTTTATATTTTATACATACACCAGTTATGGTGATGAAAAAAAACATTTTGCGCTGGTGGAAACAACATGCGACTTCACTTTCGCTTTCACTTTCGAGACCGACTCCGGAAGCGTTTAGTGTCTCCGCCAGCAGCAGCAAATCAGCGCTGGAAGATCAAGCACAGGCAGTGGGCTGAAACTTCCCACACAGCTCCGGCAAACGTAATTACAATGAATGTGTCGGGGAAAATAGAAAGGAGATATTTTAATTATTTATGAACAATCCAGTGTTTTCCCAAGGATTAAGTTGCTGATCCTGACTCACCATCTCCTCTTTGGACTCGCCTTTAGAGAAATTCATCTTTACAGATTACATATTGAAGAGTTTTTTGTTTTTGTGAAACAGTATTAGTTTTGTTTCGTTAAGTAATAATTTCAAGCTTTCTATAGATATATGTATCATGTCTGTGAGGTTTGTATTCGCTGAGTTTCCGTTAATTTTTGTGAAGCTCCTGTTGAGGCAACAGAAAGCGCATCATGTTTGTTTTCTTTATTTAATAAAAGCACCGTTTGCAACGTTTTGTTGATATTGTGAGTGCACACAAATAAAAGACCATTAACAGTTCCGAATTATGTATTACTCTTACCTTTACGAGCAAAAATGACGGAACATTTTAAATTGTTTCCACTGAAAAAAAAATGCAAGTAATCGGCTGGCGCCTCCATTTCCTGCAATTCGGCTTTAGCTTCTACTCTCCGCACAAACGATTGGGTATGCGTCTAATAGCACACATTTACCTGTTTAACGTTGAAACTAACATTGTTTTATACTTGAACTATTTTAGGCCTATATCTATAGATCTTATTTTAGGCAAGTCGTGATTTCAGAAGGCAAAAATTATCAAACAGACTGTGCGTGTTTGATCAATGTGTCAGATCAGTCTTTCGCTGACCATTTGGTCATTACTTTAAAAAAACAAAAACTTAGCCTATATGTAATGAACAAAAATGCTCCAAATGTTTTTCTAAATTGACTTAACAAAAGAATGAAACGAAATACAATCACTTTGCCATTAAAACTGAACTATTTCAATAGATGAAACAGTAGTATTAGATGTTTGGGTGACGACAGGCTCGGGCCGACAATTCTGATAAGCTGTCGGACAAGGGCCGGGCTAGGGCATACAGGTCCTTTTCAAAAAATTAGCATATTGTGATAAAGTTCATTATTTTCTGTAATGTACTGATAAACATTAGACTTTCATATATTTTAGATTCATTACACACAACTGAAGTAGTTTCAAGCCTTTTATTGTTTTAATATTGATGATTTTGGCATACAGCTCATGAAAACCCAAAATTCCTATCTCAAAAAATTAGCATATTTCATCCGACCAATAAAAGAAAAGTGTTTTTAATACAAAAAAAGTCATCCTTCAAATAATTATGTTCAGTTATGCGCTCAATACTTGGTCGGGAATCCTTTTGCAGAAATGACTGCTTCAATGCGGCGTGGCATGGAGGCAATCAGCCTGTGGCACTGCTGAGGTGTTATGGAGGCCCAGGATGCTTCGATAGCGGCCTTAAGCTCATCCAGAGTGTTGGGTCTTTCGTCTCTCAACTTTCTCTTCACAATATCCCACAGATTCTCTATGGGGTTCAGGTCAGGAAAGTTGGCAGGCCAATTGAGCACAGTAATACCATGGTCAGTAAACCATTTACCAGTGGTTTTGGCACTGTGAGCAGGTGCCAGGTCGTGCTGAAAAATGAAATCTTCATCTCCATAAAGCTTTTCAGCAGATGGAAGCATGAAGTGCTCCAAAATCTCCTGATAGCTAGCTGCATTGACCGCAGCTGACATGGCACCCCAGACCATCACTGACTGTGGGTACTTGACACTGGACTTCAGGCATTTTGGCATTTCCCTCTCCCCAGTCTTCCTCCAGACTCTGGCACCTTGATTTCCGAATGACATGCAAAATTTGCTTTCATCCAAAAAAAGTACTTTGGACCACTGAGCAACAGTCCAGTGATGCTTCTCTGTAGCCCAGGTCAGGCGCTTCTGCCGCTGTTTCTGGTTCAAAAGTGGCTTGACCTGGGGAATGCGGCACCTGTAGCCCATTTCCTGCACACGCCTGTACACGGTGGCTCTGGATGTTTCTACTCCAGACTCAGTCCACTGCTTCCGCAGGTCCCCCAATGTCTGGAATCGGTCCTTCTCCACAATCTTCCTCAGGGTCCGGTCACCTCTTCTCGTTGTGCAGCGTTTTCTGCCACACTTTTTCCTTCCCACAGACTTCCCACTGAGGTGCCTTGATACAGCACTCTGGGAACAGCCTATTCATTCAGAAATTTCTTTCTGTGTCTTACCCTCTTGCTTGAGGGTGTCAATGATGGCCTTCTGGACAGCAGTCAGGTCGGCAGTCTTACCCATGATTGCGGTTTTGAGTAATGAACCAGGCTGGGAGTTTTTAAAAGCCTCAGGAATCTTTTGCAGGTGTTTAGAGTTAACTAGTTGATTCAGATGATTAGGTTAATAGCTCTTTTAGAGAACCTTTTCATGATATGCTAATTTTTTGAGATAGGAATTTTGGGTTTTCATGAGCTGTATGCCAAAATCATCAATATTAAAACAATAAAAGGCTTGAAACTACTTCAGTTGTGTGTAATGAATCTAAAATATATGAAAGTCTAATGTTTATCAGTACATTACAGAAAATAATGAACTTTATCACAATATGCTAATTTTTTGAAAAGGACCTGTATATGAGGCCCATGCTGGGCTATAATGAACATTTATCCAATACTTAAGTTATTATTTAATGTTTGCAACAAATAATGTAGCCTATACCGTGTATCCTGCTCGTGAAGCTTGTTTAAACATAAAGCTTAACTTACATGACCAGAGCTCTCTCTGGATCAGCGGTTGCGGGAAAGCAGGTTTAAATATTCCGACGTGATTGCCATTTCAAATGTTTTATAGACATGGCGAAGTCATCATCATAGCAATAAGATTGTGTGTTTTTGAATCGAGATCGCAAACTTTTAATGAATAATCTATATGCGTCTATAGCCCATGTATGTCATAATTTGTACCAGACCTCAAAAGTTACCCGGGCCCACACTGTAAAAAATAATTCTGTGGCTTTGTAAATATCACAAAAATAAAAACTTGTATTAACTTAATAAAATCTCTGAGTATCATTAAAGAGATTATTTGATTTGGGCTTACCAAAATTAATAAGTAAAAATCCCACAGTTTATTTTATCTCTAATTTACTTGTTCTGCTTAAGTATGTTAATAATAAAATAAAAAAATAATAAAAAAAAATAAGCATATAACTAACAAATTATATTGCTCACATGTCCTTAATGTTTTTGGTACATTTAAATGAAAATATTTGAGAAAGTTGCAATAAAACTTGTCAGTTTTATAAACAGAAATTATTGCTTATTTTCTATCAATTTCTTTTGTATTTTGCATCGACTCAAGAAATTGAGTAAGTTTCGCGGCTATCGTGGTCACGTGGACACAACGACCGCGGTCAACAACGGGAAATCTGCTTGCTGGTCACAAGAAAACTGAGGCTTAAACCACCTTAAGACTCCTTTAAAAATGCAGGTAAGTCAGCATTAACAGTTAATGAAATATTGGCTGTGTTTTCGGGCACGCAACACGTTCGGTGTAATTTTACAATGCTGTTGCAGTCATGCTGCTCTGTGGTAACGTTAACAACGCAAGCATTTCTAGAATCACTGTTGCTGCGTCCGAAATCGCATACTTCCCTACTATATAGTACGCGAAAAACAGTATGCGAGGCGAGTAGTATGTCCGAATTCATAGTATTCGAAATTCAGTAGGCGAGAAGTACCCGGATGACCTACAGCTTCCGCCCGAATTCTGTAGTACGCATATCATGGACACTTTCCTATCCCATGAGGCTCCGGGAGAGGAGGCGTTATATTCGAAAAATGGCGGAAAGTGGAGACGCGGCTCATTTCATTTCATTTCAACATTAAAACGCCGAACATTGCCGGTGCCGGTGTTCGTGCAGTGGAGCAGTCTCTTTAAATTTTCGCGCTGTTGTGACGACGCATGACACGTGATAACATCAATATGGCGGATGTAGTACGTCCGAATTCCATTCATACTACCCACATTCATACTATATAGAACGTACTTTTTAACGGTCGGGTAGTACGTTCATATTTAAATATAGTACCTACTTAAGCAGTATGCGATTTCGGAGGCAGCATGTGGCTTTGTAGTTTTTTTTTTCAAACCACCAAATATTCAGCTAAAATACGGTTAATACACCTCAACAATTTGAAATGTATGTAAAATTTCCTATTTTAAAGCAGCATAGCCTGCCCGTGTATGAGGGAGTGGCCGTATTACTGTTAACGTTAACCGCCGAGTTGGTTTCGTCGTTGTTATTCACTTGTGTGATGCGCATATACGTGTGAGTAATTGCAGAAAACAGCAACTAAACTAGTCTATCTGTAGTCCAGCAATTGTAACTGGTGTAATGGGACAAATCCCGGTGCGCTGCAGCGTCAGTGGCCGGTTGAAATAAACCTTTTTTGTATGGGCCGTCATTCTGGGTGAGTTCTAACACTGTGTCGAAATAGCCAAAAACTACAACATTACTGTGTGTGAAAAGCTAACGTAACGTCTCTTTGTATAACTCGTAATTACAACTGTAAACTTCGTGCAAAGTTTTCCGGGAGCCCCTGCTCACATTTGTACTAAAGCTCCGCTGAAACATCACCCGGAATCAGTCAAATGGTGGAGGAATAACGTAGTGAAGAAATTATCGCGCAAAATCAACCATGGTTTTATTGTAGTAAAATGTTTTAAGTTAACCATGTTTTTGGCAGCTTCATTACTATTTGTATTGGACAGTTTTACTACAAATATCATGGATAAGATATATGGTTAATGTATTAATGTTTTGTTTTTGTTTTTTTTTTTTGTAGTAACACTGGCTAATTTTTAAAGGGGCAGTCAACCACTACCCTACTTTTATTAATTTGAAGTGTAAATCTATGAATCTCATGGTCAAAACATTTGTTTTACAGCACTGACATCATCGTCCAAAAACATCTAAATAACAACACAAGGCAGGAGGTAAGAGCAGTTTACTATAATATTTCAGTATATGTGAAAATATAATGTTTCAGCATATATGAAATGTTAAAAAAAAAAAAAAAAAAAAAAAAAAAAAAAAAAAAATCTTTAATAAGGTTTCATAAAATGGTAAACCTCATGTTTCAGCCTTTAGATAAAGAAAATGTTTAGGTCAAAAAAAAAATTGATTAATAAATTATTTAATGTATTTTATCTTTATCTATTTTATGTAATATTAGCTCTAACCTGCTATTCTTTATATTTGTGTCTTCAGGATGTTGCTGATCCACCTATTGGTGTTCAAGAGGAATTAACTGTCCTCAACCAACTCTGTGATCTTAGCAGAGCCTGCTTCTGTCTTGTGGGATTGACATGTGCCTTGGACCTGTGATACCCCAAGAACTTTAAAGGGTTAGCTCATCCAAAAATGAATATTAGCCCATGATTTACTCACCCTCAAAGCGTCCTAGGTGTATATGACTTTCTTCTTTCTAACAAATTCAATCTGAGTTATATTAAAATTTGTTCTGGCTCTTCCAAGCTTTATAATGGCATTGGGCTCGTGTGAGGCACTTTTTATCATGGATGGATGCACTTTATCTGATTTTTGTTTGGACTGTTGAACACTGCAACCCACCCAATGCCATTACAGAGCTTGGAAGAGCCAAGACAATGTTTAATAGAATTCCGATTAGATTTGTCTAAAAGTAGAAAGTTATATACACCTAGGATGCCATGAGGGTGAGTAAATCATGGGCTAATATTCATTTTTGGATGAACTAACCCTTTAAATATACTTTGGAGGTCTTTTGAAACCTTTTTCTGGAGTTAGATCTGCTGAAACTTTCAACAAAGGTTCAATAACGAAAAAAATAACCTATTATATATAAATATTATTTTCCATTGTCCACGTGTTGTATAATTGTAAAAATGCATTTTGGGTTGGTGGTGTTGTTTTTTAATGTCAGATTTAATTGTACTCAGCCTTTTAATTTTTGTAAGGTCAAGTAATTTTTGATGATTTTTTTTTTTACATATCCACAGTTCAGTGGCTAAAATTTCAATTTATTTAACATGTTGTCATTTGCAAAGTATACCAGGTTAAACTATAGTTAAAGAGATAGTTCACCCAAAAATGAAAATTAGATCATTAATTACTTACACTCATGTTGTTCCAAACCACTAAGACCTTTATTCATATTCAGAACACAAATAAAGAGATTTTTGACTGAAATCAAGATCTCTCTGGCCCTCGATAGACAGCAAGGGAAATGAAAAGTTCAAGGCCCAGAAATGCAGTAAAGACATCAATAAAATGGTCAATTTGACATCAGTGGTTCAATTATAGTTAAATAAAGTTATTTTACTTTTCTTTGCGCACAAAAAGTATTCCTGTAGCTTCATATAATTACGGTTGAACCACTGATGTCACATGGACTATTTTAATAATGTCCTTCCTACATTTCTGTGACTTGATATGGGTAGGACCTTTGCTGTCTATGGAGGATCAGAAAGCTCTTGGATTTCATCAGAAATATATATATGTGTTCTGATGATGAACCAGAGGTCTTACGAGTTTGGAACAACATGAGGGTAAGTAATTAATGACAGAATTTTATTTTTTTGTGAACTAACCCTTTAATGACATGTTTTTATCTTTGGTCTAATTTGGTAAGCAACGGTTAATGCCTATTATTTTAAATGTTATTTTTGATGAATTTTGTATGTTTGTAAGTGTCCACAGTTCAGTGGCTAAAATTTATGTAACAAGTTGTCATTTGCAAAGTATGGTTGAAATGCAGTTATGGTCAAATATGGCAAATAAAAGTGTAATTAAAATACTGTGTTTTGTTTGTCATTTAATTGTGTTATATTTATTGTAAAGTACAATACAATTAAAAATATATAAGAAAAAAAAAGTAAATATAGGATATTTGTATATACAAAATATAAATTAAATCTCAATTTTTTTGTTTCGGATTTACTATTGAATTACTATTGCATTGCATAAAGATTTTAATTATATTTACTCAATTTTATTTAAAAGATTAATTAATTGAATTAGTTGAATCTACTTAATTTTTTTAGTTACATTTACTTGATTCTTAAAGTATATTTCAATGATTTCACAACTTTTAAATTTACTTAATATTTTTCAGTGTAAAAATGTTTCACCAAAAAAATTGAGTAGATCATAGAAATTTTTTTAGAGTGCAGGCCCGGGCTGCCCCCCCCGAGTCACACTCAAAATTGAAGTGGAAAAACACTACATGCTGCTCCAACTTTGATGTAATGTCCTTAAAACAAGTCAAAATGAGGCTCAGTAGTGTGTGTGGCCTCCACGTGCCTGTATGACCTCCCTACAATGCCTGGGCATGCTCCTGATTAGGTGGCGGATGGTCTCCTGAGGGATCTCCTCCCAGACCTGGACTAAAGCATTGGCCAACTCTTGGACAGTCTGTGGTGCAACGTGGCGTTGGTGGATGAAACGAGACATGATGTCCCAGATTTGCTCAATTGGATTTAGGTCTGGGGAACAGGAGGGCCAGTCCATAGCATCAATGCCTTCGTCTTGCAGGAACTGCTGACACACTCCAGCCACATGAGATCTAGCATTGTCTTGGATTAGGAGGAACCCAGGGCCAACCGCACCGGCATATGGTCTCACAAGGGGTCTGAGGATCTCATCTCGGTACCTAGTGGCAGTCAGGCTACCCCTGCCTAGCACATGGAGGGCTGTGCGGCTCTCCAAAGAAATGCCACCCCACACCATTAATGACCCACTGCCAAACCGGTCGGATGTTGCAGGCAGCAGAACGTTCTCCACAGCATCTCCAGACTCTGTCACGTCTGTCACGTGCTCAGTGTGAACCTGCTTTCATCTGTGAAGAGCACAGGGCGCCAGTGGCGAATTTGCCAATCTTGGTGTTCTCTGGCAAATGCCAAACGTCCTGCAAGGTGTTGGGCCGTAAGCACAACCCCCACCTGTGGACGTCGGGCCCTCATACCACCCTCATGGAGTCTGTTTCTGACTGTTTGAGCAGACACATGCACATTTGTGGCCTGCTGGATGTCATTTTGCAGGGCTTTGGCAGTGCTCCTCCTGTTCCTCCTTGCACAAAGGCAGAGGTAGCAGTCCTGCTGCTGGGTTGTTGCCCTTCTACGGCCTTCTCCACGTCTCCTGATGTATTGGCCTGTCTCCTGGTAGCGCCTCCATGCTCTGGACACTACGCTGACAGACACAGCAAACCTTCTTGCCACAGCTCGCATTGATGTGCCATCCTGGATGAGCTGCACTACCTGAGCCACTTGTGTGGGTTGTAGACTCTGTCTCATGCTACCACTAGAGTGAAAGCACTGCCAGCATTCAAAAGTGACCAAAACATCAGCCAGAAAGCATAGGAAATGAGAAGTGGTCTGTGGTCACCACCTGCAAAACCACTCCTTTATTGGGGGTCTCTTGCTAATTGCCTATAATTTCCACCTGTTGTCTATTCCATTTGCACAACAGCATGTGAAATTGATTGTCAATCAGTGTTGCTTCCTAAGTGGGCAGTTTGATTTCACTGACTTGGAGTTACATTGTGTTGTTTAAGTGTTCCCTTTTTTTTTTGAGCAGTGTATATGTACTGCAGATTTTATAGCTTATATATGACATTAATTGGATATAATATTTAGTATTTTCACATGTACGTGGAAAAAAAAAATAGTTTAAAATAAATGAAAAGAAACCTAGCATAGTAGATTTGTTTATTTATTTATTTATTTATTTATTTATTTTTCTGTTGTACTGAAATCATATCGAACCGTGACCCTCGAACCGAAGTATGTACCAAACCATGACATCTGTGTACCATTACACCCCTCGTACACTGCCAACACACATTAATGTTTAAACAACATGGAAAAGTGAACTTTGCATCCGAAGACCCATTTAAATAAATAATCATATCAGGACATCACTAGTTATGATTATTTTGAGAGTAACATCAGACAATAAAACATTATGTTCATGACTCATAATCTGACAGATCTGACATGATGATTAAACCAGTTTGTGAGAAAAACTGCTGATGTGTGTCAGTGATGATGAACCTTGTGCAGGAGCTGCTGCTGTAGTTTGTCTTGAAGTCGTCTCAGAGTTTGATCTGCTGACTGGAATCAGTGTTGAAGTGACTGGAGCTGCAGAAGATGAACATTCAGATACATCATAATAGTGCAGAACATTAAAACCATATTTTCATACTTGATGATTATGACATGCATTTTGTGTTTCATTATCAGTGTTTACAGTGACAGTTGTTTGGAAGAGAGGGGTTACATCGTTGGGTGGTTATTTTGCAGTTTTTAAGTTATATGCACCTAAGATTGATTAAAAAAATAATAATAATAAAATAAAAAAAAAAGTCGAATCTGAATCATTTTAACGAGTCGTCAGTTGATTTTCATTTTTTTCTGCCCGCTATTGATATTCATCGCCCGTGAAATGCGCGAACACTCTGACCTGTCCACAAACACAAGGTGATTTTTCCACTAGTTAGTGTATTTGCATTGTGTCCAGACATTAAAAAGCAGGTCATATGGTATTTGAAAATGTCCTACTATTGTGTTGGATTCCCCTACATCAGGTTGAGCTTAATGTCTATAAGCCCCTCCCCTCCATAAGCCTACTCTGCTCTGATTGGTCAGCTGGCCAAGTCTATTGTGATTGGTCTTTCCGTATACAATGGAACCAAATCGAGCCCATAGCTAAAGTTTAGCTGCTGAACTGTAAACTGTAGACACTTGTTTATCTTTAATGGACTAGCATTTATTGATTCACATGTTGAACTCGTCAAGATTAGAGAAGCAGTCCTCTGTAAAATGACAGCACACAACAAAATGTTCAAACTGTACTGCTGTGGTATCATGAAAAACAAAAAAATAATAATAATTTTAACCACAGATTCTTCACATCATCATCATTCAACAAAGTGTTACTTTCTCCGCTTCAGTGATTCTCATGTTCGTGTAAAAGATGAGACGGACAAAGTTGCCGATTGCATGCCGTTTTTACTCTTTTTCGTGTTGTCAGATTCACAGTGCAAACAGCTCCCGAGTGGACTGACTTGAGTGAACATAAAGCAAAACAGAATACGAACTTTTTTTTTTGTTTTCACCTGCACAGCACACAGTGAGATTGATCGTCGCCCCCGCACGTCATTGGACTACATTACATACAATGCATCTCGCTTTGGACTACAACTCCCGTAAATAGCCATCTTAAAGCTGCAACTCCTATTTCCTCTCTCCCGCAACAAAAGAAAAGAAAACACAGCGCAGAACACAGCGTCTTCTGGACACAATGCAAATACACTAACTAGTGGAAAAATTACCTTGTGTTTGTGGACAGGTCAGAGTGTTCGCATTTCACGGGCGATGAATATCAATAGCAGGCAGAAAAAAATGAAAATCAACTGACGACTCAAAATTATTCAGATTCGACTTTTTTTTTTTTTTTTTTGAGTGACAATATCTTTATTAACCGTGCACTTTTCTGATTAACAACTTTGTAGACGGTTTACATTGAAGGAGAGCTACGTTACAAACTGCAGAAAAAAAAAATATTTTTTGAAATCCCATATGACCTCCTCTTTAATGAATGAGATTATAAAGTGTGGGATGTGTTAGATGTTAATTAGAGTTATTAAGCTAATGAAGAAATCAATCTGAGGCTGGTGCTGACTGACACACAGCTGAAGCACGTGCAGAATGCACAGAACAGCACACAAACATGAATTTTGATCGTTTTTGCATCTTATTGCACTTCAGTGGTAAAATTCACACTTACATTACATGTAAACCCAGTTGGTTATGTGTTAAATAAAGGTGCAGGGCGTCTTAAAGGGACAGCAAAGAAAAATCACGCACTTGACTGAATCACTTTTGGATCTTTAATAAGAATCTATTCACATTTGATTTATACAGTGAATATTACGCAGCTTTTTAGTTATACTCACTATATAATTATATATACAATTTCTGTGACATTTCTTACTACACATTAAATAAAACTAAATGTAAATGTTTATTTTTTAATTTTGTTCCATTGTGTTGGTAATTTGCTTCTTTGTTATAATTTGTAATTACAATATTAAAAATGTTGGCAGAGGCTGTTTACACTAACTCCACCCAACAACATGTGATTTGGATTGACAACATTACAAAAGACAGTTATTAATCAACAAGTGTCAATGACACAGATGGTAAAGTGTATGTGATGCTTCTTTTGACGCGATCAACCAGGGTTGGCAAACTTTTTTTCTCCCTTTTCAAATATTATTTGGCAACCCAGCATTGGGTAAATATTAGACAGAACACATGCTGGGTTACTTTGACTCTTTACTTATCTAGTTAACTATTGTTTAATTACCATTAAAAAAAAAACAAACAAACAAAAACAAAATAAAAATTAACAGGGGCTGGAAATTAAAAATCAAACACAAAATCTACTAGAGGCCACAACAATAATCAAAAGGTGAACATTTAATAATAAGGACAATAACAGCCATGGACAAAAATATAAGACAAATTGAATTTATTTGAGTAAATACAGCATACATTACAATATTACATACATTCAATTTGTTTAATGAGAATTTTAGAAAAAGTTTTAGAAAAGTTTTAAAAAAGGATTTAATTCAATGTAACATTGAAACATTTTAATTCAAGTGTGTTCAACTGTTCTCTGTAATCTGAGTCGTGATGGGCTGCTGTTCACCGGGGGAACTGTGAATGTCAGGCCGTCGCCTCATGTTTGACTCATAGTTGAAAGATGTTGTGACTGACTCCATAACCTGCCCATAAACAAACAGTACTGACATTAGAGAACATACTTTAACAACAAAATTAATTACATTCAGTGTTATAATTAATAAAATATTTTATATTATGCAAGAAAAATGACATTTCCATCATGTGAAACTCATTCAACAGACTGAAATCTCATTCTTGTATGTTGAGTTGCATACAATAATATCATTTACAGTAAAGAGTTTATAAATGAAATAAAATATCATAATATAAACCTTTATTTCTCTGAAGAAGTGCACCAATCAGGCGGCGATGAGAACCGCTCTCTCCTGTAGAGGATGAAAAAAGCCTGTGCTCTGACCGTAACTCAACAGCTGAAGTAAGTCTGTGTTGGGTTGTTTGGTTGGAGGGAGGGGGGTGTATAGTTTCGGCGGTCAGTGAGATTGACCAAGACACTAATGACTGTAACACAAAAACTACCCAACACTGGGGAAAAACAACAACCCAGCATATCAACCAACAGACTCAACCCAGCGTTTGGGTGAAAAAAAATTTCCAGCATTTTAAGATTGTACAATCCATAATTCAGATGTCAGAAGTAGAGAAACTTAAGAACATTGGACAAAGACTCTGAAGGTTAAGAAAAAAAAAAAAGAAAAAAAAAAAAAAAAAAGTTGTATAGGTTTGTTTTACCTGACAATGTTATAATTAAAATGAAATATGTAGTTTTCGTAGGACTTTTTTTCAGACTGATGCTCTTTGTATACAGTTTACAATCACAAAACCAGCTAATCATACTGACTTCAGTTCAAATCTGCAGCTAACAGATCATACACTGTAAAAAATCCAACTTGCAAATTGTTCACTCAGTTTAAAAATGTAAGTCAAGTGGACACATTTTTAAGCAAAATGTTGAGTTTACACATAAAAACAAGTTAACTCAATGTTTACTATATTTTTCTCAATGAACACAAATAAGAAAGTTGAGCAAACTCAGTATTTTTATTTCTTCATTTGAGCGGTCAACTTGACATTATTGCGCATGCGCAAAGTGCCGTCGCTGAACTATACACGGAGTTTACTGCTTCAAACATAAACAACGATGGCAAAGGGAGCGGATGTCTTCTTTTAAGGTAAGTTCTTTCTACCCAGATTTAATATAGAAAGTAAGCCAAATAAACTACACAGTTAGGTTTGTAAATGTTCTTTAAAGAAAGAATAAACATTGTTGAATGAAGTCTGGTGGCTAACTAGTTAGCTAGCTTTGTTTTTCCAAGCACGATCAGCTAACGTTAGCATTTGCAAGGTATGTATACAGATATATTTTTATAGATACAGTTCAAATGTTTATATCGATTAAACGAGTGTATAATTAACCAGATAGAGGTTAATTATGTGTTGTATTTCGTTGTGCTAGGCGATATAACCTACTAGTTTATCTGGCACACAGTTGTTGTTGTTTTTTTTTTTTGTGATGCCGCGATACTGGTGCATATATGTGAAAGTGCAAGACGTGTAAGATGATAAACGTGTTTATTGACACACAACCGAAGCGTGCAGAAAATATGCGATCACAGATTCATCTCTCTGTGGCAGCTTAGTTCGCTTAAATTGTCAAATACACATAAAGTTATGTCAAAATGTGATTATTTACATAAACAATCACTTGTAAGTCTGAAATGAGAGTCAACGGAGAGATAAAATCGCCTGTGTGTCAGTAAATTTGATCCGTGCATTAACGTTAGTCTCATAAACCTGCTGATATTTGTTCCGTTAATGTTACAAAAAAAATAAAAATAAATAAATAAATAAAAAGACAACACTCACTCCTCTTGACTGAACAAATTTAGCAGCTTCAATAAGAGTCAGTTTATTCCATACAGTGAAGATATGCAGTATTTTTTTATACATGTATTTTTTTGTATTATTTCTGACTTATTTCTGTACTGGTAAAAACTAGTCGTTATCCAGAATTTTATTATTATTATTTTTGTTATGTTTTAAACATTTAATGTCAATATTTAGTAGGAAATATAATTCTTTTTTTTTTTTTTACTGCAGGACACAAAGCCAGAGGATGTCCACACCAAGGGGATGAAGATGAGCATCTTAACTATTACTGAAAGATGATGTTGTCATCCACTCAAACCTAAAGGTGCCTAGGATGTAGTACTAGAGACGCAGATTGTGTTGGAATATATACATGGCCTTACCACTGCTGTCCTCTTTGGCTTAATTTAGATCATCCAAAAAAATGAAAATTCTGTCATTTACTCACCGTCATGTCGATCCAAACCCATAAGACATTTGTTCATCTTTAATACACAAATATATAGATATTTTTAAAGAAACCTGAGATGTTTCTGTCCATTCACTGAAAAAATATTCACCTAAAATTCTGATGCTTCAAAATGTTCATAAAGAGATTGTAAAACGAATACATAAGAATCGAATGGTTTAAACAAAGTCTTCTGAAGAGACGTGATCACATTACACAGCACGCATTTCACACTAAATGCTGCTCCATCTCTGCAAGTGCTGTGAGTTTGAGCCTTATATAACATGTATTAAAAAAAAAAAAAACAGAAATTTTATTATATTTTAGTTTTCTATACAGTGATAGCTTAAAAGCTATGTCAATTAGCACTGCATTATAAGTACACTCTAAAAAGATAGTTCTTTAAAGGTCTATTTAGAACCGAGTTTAGGTTTTTTTGTTTTTTTGTTTTATTCCTGGCTTTTAAAAAAATTGTAACTGTCAAAACACCTCATTACCCATTTTCTGGACATCAACTATCCAGCTACACAGACTATCAACACAGTTTCAACAGGTGAAGTTCTTTCTTACAATGTCTATAAAATTTTAACTTTCATATTGTAACTTGTTTCCCATTGCCAATAATGTCTTTTTCTTGTTTTTAGGATCTTTTTTGTGTGACCAGCTCTGTTCGGTTAAGGATACTCTCTTCTCCACTAAGTAATAGAGGTAATGAGTTTATTCATTGTTAGATTTTTCTTAAAATTATTACTTGAGTCTATGCTTAAGTGTTAAAGCTATATAAAAATATCCCAATATTTTTCTTTTTTTAATATTTTGAAGGGCATACTGCTTATGTCAATTTTTGCTTATAGCCTTCATAAGCATAATTGTTTTTACATAAACACATGGACACTCTTTAACTGTAAACTCAACTGCGTATTTCAGATGCATCATATTCACAACCTCATCATCTGCAGAGAAACTGCCACTCAATCACACCACATTGATGGGCTTAAAGGCATCACAGAGGATCCTGAAGATACATTATTCCTGGAAATTTTGTCATTTATTTTCTATTTCTATTTTTACTTTCTGATGTATTTTTTTCATGTTCATTGTCAACTGTCATTTATTATTTGTATTTAGCCAATAACTGTTTTTAGAGCATTTTCATTTTTGCTTCAAGCTCATGTCAATTAAAAAAATAAAAGTACCTAACTGAAACTACATGCTGTTTTGTTTAGTTTTTGTGTGAGTGTGTAAAACCCTAATACAGGCTAAAATACATTATAGGAAAAACAAGAATGTTAATAGATAATATATGTAAATAATATTAACAAGTAAAACTAGTATCAAAGGTATAAATATACTAATATTAATGAAAATAAACCATTTTCATATGTACTATTTTCTAAATCCTATTTCATGCATCCCTACAATTGCGTCTCCTCAGGAGACTTAAACTGCTCAATTCATATTAACTTATATATTTATTTAATTATTTATGATCTCTTTATGAACGCTTTAAAGTTTTGGGTGAACAGCCTTTCAATACAGGGATAGAAGTCTCAAATTTCATTAAAATATTTAAATTTGTGTTGAGTGTGAACAACGGTTTAGAACAACATGGGAGTGAGTAAATGATCAATTTTCAGAATAATTTTGGTTGAATTATTCTGTTGTGTTAATATTTGAAATATTTTGCTTTTTGATCCAGTGTGTTTGTTGCATTATGGATGCACCAAAATAATAGATAGAGCAAGATGAACATTTAAAATGACGGTAAAGTTTAGCTTCCTTTAAATTATATAAAAGTTTTTTTTGTGACTTTTGATTTAAAACTTAATGCTTAAGTCTGCAAAATTTTAATACTTTTAATGTTACATTTTTCTGGCACTTAAAAAAAATAATTTTTAAGTGTGTGTTTTTTGTTTAAGAGTGTTTTTATTGTAAATAGTCACATCCTAGTTACATCATAGTTTTTGTGAAGAAAAGCTAAATTGTGTTCATTTTGCAGAATGCCAATAAATACTTTCTGTAATGATGACAAAATCTTGTTTGTGTTATATTTACCATATTGTTCATACTGTATGCATTTGTATTCTTAAAGGATGTGGAGGAGCATACAATGTGGCTTAGAGTCTGGATGTAAGATTTAAAGTCATACAGTTAAATAGTAAAAAATGCAGTTGAGTTGGCTTAAAATACTAAACCAACTGGCTGCAAAGCTTTTTTGAGGTTACTGAACTTCAAGCAAAAAATTACTGGCACAACTTAGTTCTTGAAGTTCAGTAAACTCAAAAAAGCTTTGCAGCAGATTAGCTTAAATTGTTAAGTTGACTCAACTTAAAATATTAAGGTAACCAGCTGCAAAGCTTTTTTGAGTTTACTGAACTTCAAGAACTAAGTTGTGCCACTAAGTTGAGTCAACTTACAATTTTAAGTTAACCAGCTGCAAAGCTTTTTTGAGTTTGTTGAACTTCAAGAACTAAGTTGTGCCTACTCTGACTGGTAGTTCACTCAACTTCAATGAAGTTCACTGAACTTTTATATATGAGTTGGCACAACTTCCCTCCTTGAAAGTTGAGTAAACTCAAAATTGCTGTGCAGCAGATTAACTCAATTTTTTAAGTTAACTCAACTTTTTATTTTTTACAGTGTATGCAGTGAACAAATAAAACACTGTTTATCATTGCATTAACATCAGCACTTCCATGTTCACTGCATTAAACAACAAACACCATCGTCATCATCTACAACCAAACCACGAGCTCCACCCTTCAGCACAATGAAAACACAAAACTTCAACAACACAAACTCCTCAAAACACCAGAAACAACATTTGAACTTTAAACACAAACAGATTTAACTTTAGTCAAAATGCATAATATAACACTTAATTTTCATCACTTTATTTCAACTCTTTTCGATTTTAATTAAGTGATTATGTGCATTTGTTAAATAACACAGACAAGAGAGGATTCAGTAAAACTGACAACAGTAAAAAAAAAAAAATATTATTATTATTATTATTATTTTTTTTTAATTATTTTTTTATTTTATTATTATTATTATTATTTTTATTTTTTTTTGTCTGTACCTCGTGTAGAAGTTACTGCTGTCATTATAGTTGATTTTGTGATGTGGACTGGAATCACTGCTGTCGTTGTTTCATCTTGAGCTGTAAAGGATGAATGTTAGTTCAGATTATATTTTAACTGATGATCACATTATATAAAATGTTTTTGCTGTTAATTTTAATTTCTTCATTATTTACAGCAGCACTGGACAGTTAAACTTGATTTGAGTTTCTCTTCTGTCAGACTGAAAGAAGCTTTTGTTCCTTCATTTGTTCTGCTTCAATGATACTAATAGTCCTTAGTGTTAATGACATCATGAGAACTTAAAATGTTTGATGAGATTGTTTGATATTCTAATTAAAAAAAAAAAAAATCTTTATCAGAGAGCTGTTGAAATCACAAACACACTCTTAATATGAAAATAATTCAGCATCAGATGTTTGAGTGTGAATCTGTCTAGTTTTAGTGCATCAGTAATAATCCAGTATGTTCTTTATGTAACACAAGAATAAACTGATCATGTTGAAATGAACTCTTTCCCAGACTAATTAAACTAAATGTCTTGTAGAGAAAACAGAGATTTGTTTACCTGTGAGAAGTGAAGAGAGAATGATCAGTCCCAGCAGACACAAATGACACTTATCAGCCATTTTCTCTTTCTGTCAGTCTTCCTCTTCATTATATGCTCACAACTCTTTCTTTAAATACTATCAGCTCTTCCTGTGTTTGTTCACTTCCTCTGATCTGATTGGCTGAGTGTTTATTTGACTGACACTATATCACTGCATGATGGACGAGTGTTGAATCAGCATCATATTCTGAGTGATCTTCACACTGTTACTGCTGATATTTGCTCTGAATCTCACCTGAACCACGACACTCATGATTGCTGTTTTCAGAGATGCATTTACACAAAAAAGAAAATTAAATCACAAGGAATATAAGTAGTTTGTTGTATTTCTGCAAATGTTTATGATAATAGTGATTATGAAATCACCATTTAGTCAACAAACTTTGTCTTTATGAAGTTTTACAGTAATCTTTTGCATCTATTTCAGAGTCAAGTCTTTCTTATAATGCTGAAATTTGTCATCCTACACTTTTGTAACTAAAATATCATATTAATTATAGCAGTTGTCGTGTTTCAGAGCAGTGATCTCACTGTTGAGTTTAACCGCAGTAGAGCAGAGATCATCTCTGAACACAGATCAAACTGATAATGTGAAAAGACACTTCCTCTTTTCTTTTCAGATGGGCTGCTGACAATGACATTAGTTCAGCCTGTTTAAGAAACATAAATTAAACCTAGTTTTAACTCAATTAACCAAACAAAGTAATTACTACTAACATTCATTTGAATTGTATTACATTTTATTTTAATTCTATAAGATCTTTAATGAAACAAAGATTCATCTGTTAGTTGGTTGCATGTTTTAACTAGGGTTGTCAAATTAACACATTCATTTAATAAGTTAGTTATGAAAATGATGAACACATTTAACCTGTATAGGTCATCTTATATATTCATACAGTTGATTGGTGATGAACATGATGCAGGAGAAAAACTCACTGTGTGATGGAGCCTATAGAATGCAGTTATATGACCCTACAATTAAAAGAAAAAAAATACTGAGATATTTAGATTATTTAGATTATCACATCTGAGATATCAGATTATCTTTAATAGGCCATGGTTTATGTTAGGCCTTTGTAGCCTAGAATTTCTTAAACATAAACGTTTTATGTTAATCAAATAAAATATATGCTTCTGCTTTTCTTTTAATGAGCTGCTGAATGACATTAAACTCCATCTTTTCTGGTAACAATGGCAGAATTTCAGATAGATAGACAGGTAGATAGATATAGATTGATAGATCGAGTCTAAAGCAGATCAAAGTGCTGCTGAATGTTTGTGAATGTTTGTCAGTCGAGTGTGAACAGAAGCACATGATGTCACAGTGGGCGGAGTCACTGCGGTTTCACTCACTGAGTGACAGAAATACTGAGTGACATCATTAGAGTTCAGCTTGAATACAGTGAAATCACTAGAAACATGTTTAAAAGAGGAAAGAGCTGTTGTGTGACTGACTGCACAAATACACAAGAAACAGTGAAACATGTCTGTCATCAATTATTCCTTAAGCAGTGTTTCAGAGCTGTGATCTCACTGTTGAGGTTTGGAAACATGTGAGACTCAGTTTAACTGCAGTAGAGCAGAGATCATCTCTGAACCCAGATCAGACTGACGGGTGTGAAATGACATCTCTTTTTACTGTAAGTGAGCTGCTGTGTGTCATTAAACTCTCTTCAGTTAACAGTGGCCTAAGTTCAGTCTTTTTACACAATTTTAAAATAACAGAATTTTAATCCAGGTTTAATTACGAAAGTGAAAGTGACATGACGTGTAGCCAAGTGTGTTGTCCCATACTCTGTATTGTGTTCTGCATCAATCCCATCCAAATGCACACACACACACACGCACACACACACATTGTGTTTCCATGTTATATGGGGAGATTCCATAGGCGTAATGGTTTTTATACTGTACAAACTGTACTTTCTCTCTCCCTACACGTACCTTATACCTATCCTTGTGGGGACATTTGGTCCCCATAATGTGATAAATACCAGGTACACACACACACAGTAAACACACTCAGCAGTTGGGGGTTCAGTGTTTTGCTCAAAGGTTTCACCTCAGTCGTGGTATTGAGGGTGGAAGAGACGCTGGTCATTCACTCCCCCACCGACAATGTGACCTGTGGGTCACAAGTTCAACGCTCTAAACATTAGGCCACGACTGCCCCTAAAAAACAACAACTGACAACAAAATTCAGTTGAATGTAATGTCTATTAAATTTCTATTAAATGAAATAAATCTACAGTATGTGAGCACATTAGGGCAGAGCGGGGCTAGTTGTCACACAGCCTAAAATTTTCCACACAGGCTAACATGATGAAATTTAGATTTACTCAACAGGGCAGGACTCGAAATTGCGACCGTTTTGGTCGCATTTGCTCCCAAAATTTAATCTGTGCGACCTGAAAATATATTTGAAAGCATTTGTGCGAGTGCGAGAAACTGTTGTGGTGCGACTTGTTTTCATTTCTTTACAAAACTTTCGCTAGCCTAACTACTGCCCAGATTAATATGAGCTGATACAGTGTCAGTTTCGCCGTTTTCTCCAACATTACACAACTAATTTAACTCGATCTGTACATTTTTAACTTTAATGCAGAATTTAGATATTAGTCGTCAATCACTCCCTGTCACTGACACTGCGCTCCGCTGAAACTCGGAACCGGCCGTTTTTTTTTCTCTCTCTCAACTAAACTCTGTTCCTGATTTGTACAGACTACATTGCAATTAGGGGTGTGTGACGATTTTTGATTGTGGACAAATAAAATGTCTCCACAATCTGCTTTTGAAGAAATATACTATATTTCGTGCTACAGCGCACATTCTGTCAGACGCAATTCTGGCGCCTCCGTCTCAATATACTGTACAACGCGGCATACATTCACATCAAATGATAACTCAGCTCCAGAGTTTTACTCACTCAGGGGCGTAATTTCCACTGGGGACACACTTTTCAAAATCCCCCCCTAGAATGCACGCTCAGCGCCGCCGAGAGTTTAGCGGCATGGTTAAAACGAATCCGAAAGTAAAACGCGCGCGCGCATTCAAAAGCAATTTTAATAGATTGTTTGCACATGACGTCATTGCTGTGGCGCGAAATGCAGCTGGAGGGCAGGAAGTGATATTTCTCCATAGGAATCACTAGCAGAAACTCAAAAATGCCTATGTTTTGCGTTGTTTATGGATGCTCAAACCGAGAAACCACAAAAATATATTTTATCACGTATGAAAATTTGCTGTTCATAAGGGCGGAAAGGCAAGAAATTGACTGAAAAGCGCAGGAAAAAGTGTCTTGTAAACCTCCGTCTGTGGTCAGGAGGAGAGTCGGATAATGATTGTGTGTGCAAATGGTTAAGAAAAGATATAATAATATGTTAAGATATTAATCAAGAAATATCTATACATGTACAGGGTGAGAGTGAGAATTCATAGTTCCGAGAGCGTCATTGATTGTAACGGAACATTGTGAGATTGGAGTGAGTGAGTGACAGCTTTTTAGTGACTATATGGAAGCGCTATTTGCTCGCTTTCTATAATCAGTTCGGAATTCGAATAAACGTTTCGCTTTACGTGTTGCTAACAGGAGCAATAGCCAAAAAACCCTGTGTAACAGGGTAAAAAAAGGAATTTATTATGAATTGTGCAAAAATGGCTGTTGTAATTGTAAAAAAATGTTCATTGTTTATTGTTAATACACCTGGAAAAGAAAGTTTTGGAGACACCTACAGGCAGTGAGAATTAACAGGTAGCTACGTCAGCCATTTTCTCTTTAGTTCAAGACGAGCTATTGAGATGAATGGTAGGTAAAATGTCTCTCCGGTTACATGTCTCAAATTGCTGAATTATTTAGTTTATTTTCTTTTAAAATCAAATGTATTCATCTAGAAATGTATCTAAAACTTTTATTTGATATTGGAACTGTAGCCGATGGTCAGTGTTTCTTTTAAGGGGCGTGGGGTTTTATCCCACTCATAATGGTCGTCCTATAAAGGCAGCCGTAGGTACCTAGGAATGGATGCTACTATCGTCATTGGTGACGTCATTAGGTTTCCGGTGCAGCGTGGGAGTTTTTGTTTGGTAAGGTGCTGTTGGTCGTGACTGTACTATAGATTTGTCGTAAGGATTAGACTTTTATGGGCATGTTTCTTTTCTTAGTGTGGACTGAGGAATCCTGCGGTTATATTGTTACCATACATTTTCGGAAGCGACGTGTTGACATCTTGGGAGCTTTTTTTTCGGGATGGTGGATTGTTCCAATTTGGTGAGTTATTTTAATCTTACATGCTGTTTTAAAGGTTTATAAGATTAGTTAATTTGGCTGTTTCTATTTGCTTTAAGAGGTGCAAGCCGTTGCAGTGGGCTTTCTTGTTACGGCGTACGTTTGGTACAGCTGTATGTTTATAGACGTGCGTGGGATCTTCGACGGTGGTGTAACAGCGGGGTGCAGACGGTTTTCTTTCCGGGGCGCTGTACATTCAAGCGGTTGGACTGTCGAAGTCGTATTGAGAAGCTATTTCTGCGTGTTATCGGACGGGGTGTACTTCATCTCATATCAGCGAATTCGTCTCCGTAGTTACACTTGAAGAATCAGCTGGGCGGTGGCTTGACTCGCTGCAGTCGAAGGGACTTAAGTGGCGGCTGTACATCATTTCACTTATCCTTTTGAGAAATTTGGGACCAGTACTCTACAGTTCCCACCGTATTCTGAGGTCCTGTGTTTTAGAAAGTTTATTTGATTGATTTGATTTGTTTGTTTTTCTTTTTGAATATTTGTTTACTGCCTTTGCAATTGTATCTTTGTGGTGTTGTGGCCATATGTAATTTTCATTAGTGAAATTCATTTTGTATTATTTTTGTTTTCATTGTAACTCAATGGTTAAATTGTGTCATTTTACAAGGTGTGTGTGTGTGTGTGTGCGTGCGTGTGTGTAACATTCCGTTGTGGTGTTTAAAGTATTATTTGCTCTTTCTCCAGGTGTTGGGGTGACCAGTTATAGTGTGAGGGACGAGCCCTTCTCTGCTGGTGGCGGTATCCTGCTGTGTGCAGTGTTCACTATATGGGGTGCTGTGGAGTGTGAGTGCACGTGTGCTTTGTTGTGTTTTGTCTTTCAGAGACTAGGAAAGCTAGGCCCCCAGCCCTGGAGTGGATGCAGAACTGTGTGTGTAGTTATTTGCATTGGCAATTCATTTAGTGTTTAATAAAATTTATTGTGTATTTCATCAGTGTCTTATGTCCTGACTCAGCTGTTTTCGAACCTGTGTGTCTTGATGGTATTTTCCCCAGTAGAATTTTTCCCGGGGTGGCGTAGTCGGTATCATTATATGCATAGTTGCCAAAATCAGCTATGGGGAAATCTTTTCCATGGTAACAGAATTCAAAATTTCTATTTGTGAATTGAGAATAACTTTAACGTCGCCACAGAACGATATAAAGATTGGAACTGGCGAGTAATTGCTTCATGTATTTTACATGTGACTGAGCACAACACGCGTATGTGGAATCTTTCGTATTTCTTTTATTTTTGTGTGTTTACTTTATTTTTTTTGTATGATTTCTCTGCAGCTTTGTTACCGGATGAGAAACAATTCATGTCTGTCTGGTGTTTTCTCATTTGTCTTCAGGTATGGTGTATTATCGTTTGTGTAATTTTATGTTCTTCATGTTCATAAAAACATAACAAAAAAAAGAGAGACCGAGTTCATAATTACGTCAAAGTCATTTATTGATTGTATGAGTCATGAGTTCAAGACGAGCTATTGAGATGAATGCTTTGTTACCGGATGAGAAACAATTCATGTCTGTCTGGTGTTTTCTCATTTGTCTTCAGTCTTCAGTGTATGCAGTACATGGATGAACTCCGCAAACTGTCTATGTGTGATTTTTGATTTGTGGCTGTGAGAACCGAACATGAGAACCAGAAGAGGGGTTACACCTGCACATGCAGCGAACTTTCAAGAGAGACTGAAAAAGCAGAACGGATGAGATGGAGGAAAGTCTGTACTGTACAAGAGAAACGTATAAACAGAAAATCACAACATATGTTGGATGTTCTAAATTGAAATAGCTGCCTCAGTTGCTTGTCATCGAGGCGGTGGAAATAAGCTACACAACTAAACCTGATAGCAAACAAACTCACAAGGTTTAGTTGTAATCAACTGCAAATATAATATCTTATTTGCATTGTATGTACGTGTGGCATTTAGCACTGAGTGAATTCTCACTGTCTCACCCCCTATCTATATATTTATTTATATCTTAATAGTATTAAACTTTTATTAACCATTCACACACACAAGCATTATCTCACTCTCCTCCTGACCGCAGACGCAGGCTTACAAGCCACTTTTTCCAATTTCTTGCCTTTTCCTCCTTATGAACAGCAAATGTTCATACACGATATGAAATAAAACTTCTCAATTTAACCGATTTCCATAAACAACTGAAAACATAGTCATTTTGAGATTCTGCTATTGATTCCTATAGAGAAAAATCACTTCCTACCCTCCAGCTGCATTTCGCGCGTCCTCAGAATCACGTGATTGCAAACAACCTATACCCCACCTTTTGAGAGCGACTCCCCAATGTGCGCAAATTAGTCTACATAACATATCTAGGCTGTAGGCTATAGGTTATGTAGTTGTATTTAATGCAACCTTAATATTCATTTGGTGCTCCTAAATTTTTTTTGGTGCTCCTAACTTTTTGAAGTTGGGAGCACCAGTGCTACCAAGTAAAAAACAGGGCAAATTAGCATTAAAGCACAATTCTATAAAAGCACAGATTATACTATAGAAAATACTGCGTGTGATTTACTGACAATGAAGAACACAGACACAGACAGATTTCCATTTCCATAATGACCAGCACAATCTACCAAGAGCAGCCACAGGACAGCGGCGTCAGTGCTCACCACACACCAGCTACAGGTGGAGAGAGAGAGAGATAGAGCCAATTCAATGAATGGGGGTTATTAGGATGCCATGATTGACAAAGGCCAGAGGAGGGAATTTGCCAGGAGGTCTCCCATCCAGGTACTGACCAGACTCAGAAACAGCAAAATAATGATTCAGTGATCCCAAGATTTGAACACAGACAACAACTTTGTTCACACAGGTCCACAACTAAAAATTATTAAATGTGCTGTATTATGTTTGTCAGGCCAGTAGTTGATGTTTGAACACGTACTATGTATGCACATAATGTTGTTTTTTTTGTGTGTGAGTTAAGATGTCAGTTCCTCTTCTTTAGTAAACAGTGCGGTCAAACAAACTGAGTTCTCACAGTCAGTAATAACATGTTTCCAAACAGTGAAGTCAACACCCCCAAAATACTGTAAAGTGTTCGTGCCATGTATGGTGATAGAACACCGGACAAAACTAAACAGAACAGATCATAAGTAGAAAACTAAATGAGGGAATTAATGAGACACAGATGAATCAAATGAACAATCAAACATGAGGGAGAAATGAGGTCAAGAGGAAGAAAACAAACCAACAGATAATCAGTGGGCTTATACATTGACAAATAAAATATAATATTACAAACAACTGCTCAGACAATTCAAACACCAAATGATAAATGTGTGATATTGTGATAAATACTTCATGTATCTTTGCCTGTTCTCATAACTAGTGCAAACTGACAATTAATTAGCTGGTTGAGACAATAGAGGCCAGTTGTTCAAAAAACTTCATCTGGATCAGAATGACATGGATTTGGAAATCCCATTTTACTATCAAGGATCAGGTAATCATACTTTTCTGCTGCTTTTTCAGAGCAAAATTGGATTGGATGACAACGACTCAGATACACACATTTTCAGATTACAAAATCTAGATTACTAGTGCATTAAAGAGCCCTAAACGGACATTTTGATGGGAAAAAACATGAGATGGGTAACAAATGTATTTTTAAACCTGTTTTAAAGTTTTACTTCATTTTTGTTGAATGCATCTTTCTGCTGGGATCAGTATAATCCTGATTTTTGGATCAAAGGCATCACAATCTTACTAAAATGTTTTGAACAACACAAACTGACAATTTGATCCCAATCAAAACCGAGACTGGATTTTGTGATCTAATCCAAATTCACAATCCTTATTGTGAACTTTCAAGATCTGATCCAATCCAACAACTGAAATCAAACCACCCAGATAGCAAAATTCCTGAGGCTCAGATCAGACCCACACCTGACGCTTTCATCTGACTCACATACCATGTGGAATGATGGCACTTGGGCGATCCACTCCTGTTTGCCCGATTAGGGCTCCAAGCAAACCAAACAATGGCTCATTACCAGCCATTAATAAACCAAATACCTAACCCTAAGTCCAAATACCTTGATTTTAATTCTAACCCAGATCTGGCTCAAATCCAACACTTGAAAAATGATGGCACTTGTGTGGTCCGCTCCTGTTTGCCAATTTTGGGCCACAAACAAGCCCTAGGAAGGCTGCATGTCAGCCATGAAAATAAATAAAATAAACCAAAACTGGCCCTAATGTGGGCCACAGTTCATTTTTAATCTAACCCTGGTCTTCCTCACATTCCTCATGTGGTCCACATGCTGCATGAAATAGTGACATTTTGGCAGTGGTCCACAAGCAGACCACTGCACAGCCACATTTTAACTAATTATGAACCAAATAAACCATAAATATACATTATCTGGGCCACACTAAAACTTAAGTGAGTTATGCATCAACAATACTCAATATGTCCTCCCTAAATATACATATAATTCCAGAAATGTGTCCTATCTGGTAAAATCATCCCAACCCAAGTTTTGCACAAGCAGATGTCTCAGATAAATATTCAAAGACACATTCCAAGACTTTAAAAACAGTTCTTCACAAGTTTGAACCTAATTGCTTCTCACTCAGACTCTATACACAGTAAATCTATAAGTGTCACGACTATGCTGTGTTAAAGAGCACACAATGAAGATGAAACGTTATATATCATAAGTCTTTAATCCAACAAGTGATCACATCAAAGTGAACATAAGTACTCAGAAAAAACAAGGTTAATTAACTAGACACACCTGAACTGAATAATACAATCAAAACAACAAAGAAAATGGTGCATCAAAAAAGCATGTTTTAAAAAATAATTGCTGGGTTTGTACTGTAGCCTTATTAAGACTCATATCCAGATCAGCCTGTATCAGTGAACTGTTGCATCCTATGATCCTACTAAAAATAGCCAAATTCTATTAGGCCATATTTACAATTTAAAACTTGCATCTCAGTTAGCCAGTGTCAAATGCTACATCCAAACCAGAATTGGCCCTGATCTGTTTTATAATATATGGGGCATATTTGCCATGTCAAATGTGGGACAAGTTAGGCTTACACACTGATTAGTGAGTCCTGACTGTGCCCTTTCTTTGCCAAAACTGGCCCAGATATGTTTTAGGATAACTGGGCCACATTTGCTGAAACATATGTGGACCACATTTGGTTGGCACTATTTGGGCCATATTCACTATTTACCAGATGGGCCACTTTAGGGTCACATTCAGATTACACATTATCATCAACACCACATCTTTGCCTACAGAGACCCACATGTGATTTGATACATTTGGGCCACTTCAGGCTTGCAACTATTTTGTACGGTCCATAAGAAGACCAGCAGTGCCGTATCATTGCCTTAAGTGGCCCACATCCACATGCAGATTCATTCTGAACAACCAGCTCTAAATGATTTAATGAAGATGATCTAAGAGAATAAGACTGTGAATTGAAATTTTTTAGCCTTTGTGCAAGCCTGCAGAACCTGAATTAATAATAAAGACACACAGACAGATACTGTACAAAATAACATGACAAAATGACCAGAACAACCAATAACTACAAATAAACAAGAGCTTGTTTCCTAATATGTAAAAGACACTGAAAGTATATATAATGGCACTAAAAAAAACATTAGGAGTCAAGTATATAATATGTGGTTTTGTATAATTATTTGTCTGATTTGTGATGGTTCTTGTTCACAGAGGCATAAATTTGACTGCAGTTTTCCTGAGCTCCAGCTTCTGCTCCTCTGATGGAAGCGTAAGTCACTTTATCATCACAGCGAACCTGAATCAACATCACAGTTACTGTTTTAACACACAACTATTACAGCATGTTGTTTGAGCTCAATTCAAGACACATTTAGAAGAACTGCATATAATAAAACTGATATAGGTCGTGTTGAGGAAGTGTTTGCTCACCTTGTTCTTTTTGTCTCTGTTTTTCTTGTTCACAGTAACTTGAGTATAAGTCACATCATCTGTCTGCTCCTAAACATAAATGAAAATAAGCTATTAAAGGCTCATCCATCACTACTGTGTGAAGCAGAATAATTATTTATCTCAGGAGCTGCAAATGTTAAAGTAAAATATGTGTAAAACCTACAGGTTTAGTGAAAATCTATTATACAGACATGAGGTTAGGATGACAGATCCTACTGTAACATGACAGGAAAATTACCACAGTAACTGTCAAATATACACAGATATGAAAACATTTACAAAATCACTGAAGATGAATCATATTGTTAACTGGGCACAGGATGAATAGAAATGTTGATTGTGTCATTGTTTCCATTATATTTTGTCCTTTATTTCTATCTGTGAGCTTTAGAGCAGAAACAGTAGAAATACAGTAACTTGTCCTGATCTGATGTGACTAATAAGAGTGTGATATTTCAGAGTCAGTCGTCTGTGGAGCTCATGGACACTAACAGCTCATGATCAACCTACAAAACTCACCACAGAGTCATCAGTCGCTCTTCTGACACCTGAAAAATAATGCCATGAGAATAGTTATGATCAAACACACAAACCAATCGATTTCTAAAAGAGTCTAACAGAATTCTAGTGCTGCAGAATAGAGACATTATTTGTGTGAACTCATTTTATCTGTAAATACTAAGTCAGATGTTTTTGTCTGTTGTACCACAATATGAGAAACTCTAAAAACTCACCGGCTCTTTTTTTCCGAATTAGCCAAAGAATCAGAGCAGGAAGGAGAACAGCGAATGAAGCGACGACAGCAATCACAATCACAATCACTGAGACGATACAGAGACACACATTCAGTATTACTGTGTTTAACAACTTATAGAAAAACAACAAACTACAAATAAAATGATAAATGGCACATTTAAGAGCACAATTATCCTTATTTATCATGAAAAGTACATTTAGATAGTGATTCTAGATTCAGTCTCTGAAATGAGGATGATACACATACACACCTTGATTCAGAGATCTTGTTGCTGTGTCTGAAATCAGTGTTGTTGCTGTAGTTGAATATAAAACAAAATGGAAATAGGAAAATCATATTTTTAGTGCATGAGCACAGCATTTTACAAACTGCTGTAGTCCCAGAATAACCTCAGTGAAAGCTGTTTCACTGACATGTTTCACACTAGCATGGAGTGACTTGTATGTTTAATAAAGGCTCACTATATGATTTTAAACATTTAAGCTCAAAACCTCAATTCTATCATTGACATATACAATGAAAGAGTATATTTACATTAGCTTTTATGTTGACTTCCTGTTTGTGTTGGGAAGTGAATAGCTGTGTCCGAAACCGCTCCCTATCCACTATATAGTGCACCATTTTGGGTGTCAGCCATTTTGTAGTGACGTCCAAATTCTGAGTGAACGACTTCATTCCCTACATTCGTTCAATACTTTTTACCCACAATGCATTCTGATTTCAAGTCTACAACCGATGTACACTCGCTGAAGCACTATATCCCACAATCCAATGCGGAGAACTGACGAGCTGGAAGAGAGAGCGGGAGCGAACAAGTTTGAATGAGAGATGTTGTACATCTTTATTATTTCTGCTTTAATGTTTATTTCATGCATTATTTATATTAAAATATATTATATAGGAATTTACTCAGTATAATATTTTACTAATTTACTGAGCTAGCATCTTTGTTAATTTACAAAAAATGGTGATAATTTGGTGGATATTTAAAAATGTTCATTGGTAGCCTATTCATTATGACGTAAAATTCACGGTCGCCTGAAGGCGCTCTATGACCATTGACATATTACGCTGCTCAGGAGAGTTTCAAGATATGCAAACAATAAATACATAAATGTATGAATGTGTTAATGTGTTTATTTTTCTTGACAGTATTTAATGATTATGAACATATAACCATTACCAAACAAATTAATACCATTAATGAAACCATAAAGCTGACGCGGAGGTATGTATAATTACAATATAAAGTTATTCAAAGTGTTATTGCTGTTAATATTATTTTCTAAAATAAGGAACATGTAAAATTAAAGTACATATTTGACAAAGATGTTTCATGTCTCATGTGTAGTGTAACGTTATACGTCACCGTCCAAATTCATTCACTTCGTTTCGTTCTCTCCTTCTGATATAGTCCACTCAACGGCCGTTCACTATATAGGGATTAGTGAATGAGTAAACGAGTGAGCGATTTTGGACACAGCTACTGACTGAGGTCTGCAAAATTAACAATTGTTTTATAAGCTAGACATTGCAAGACTGTGTGGTTACAATTATGAATATATTATAAACTTGTGTTTTATATGTACAATATAACAATACGACATATTTGAGCATCTTTTCCTTTTAATGGCAGTTGACAAACCCACTTCAAAGGGCAAAACTGCCACCTACTACACTTCACTGGCATGACAGCTCAATCCAGGGCTGGTGCTGACTAACACACAGCCGAAGCACATCTTTCTCAGGTAGCACACGATCACAAATTCAGATCTCTTTCATGTCTTATTGCACTTGAATGGTCAATACACACACAATTACATCATAAAGCCTATTGTGTGCACTGTTAGACATTTCTGTAATTTCTACAGTTAACTGTATATTACCCACAGAGGCTGCGTTAGACTTTAACACAGGAAACAGATGAGTCCTCTGCGTCTGGCCAGAGGAGAACTGCCCCGCAGTTAGAAAGAAATATAATAATATGAAAGCACCAAAACTCTATTCGTTTTGGAAACAATGTTTGATTTTCTGTTATTAACAGAGGTGGGAATGTCTGTAATCACTCATAACACAAAATCAACCATATAATCTAGCAACACCCCAGCAACTGCATAGCAAGAGCCTAGCAACCACACAGAATATACTAGCAACCAACTAGCAACACTTTAGCAAACATCAAGAACATGTAACTGACCAAACTATTTATATTTTTAAACAAGACTTTAAGACAAGCCAGCATAAATTTGTCTTTCAAACGTTTCAATCTAGTTATTACAGGTTTTCTTAATTGATAACACACAATTAAAATACAACAATGACTCTCCTGCCCAGTGAACACTCATACGTTCAATAACACTGACAAAAAAACTCTTATTGGGAATTAATTTGCAACTCAGTGTCTATTACAGTATACATAAATTACAGATTGCTAATGAATGCAATGAACTTTTGGGAAAAAAAAAAAAAAAATACTACTGTAAAGTAATCTTGCAGCAGATGAAAAGCACTAAAAAAGCTCAAATACCAAAGAACTGTATATGAACTTGGTATGCACCACAATACAGTACAGTAAAAAATGTAAAAAGTAAATTCAGCATTCTCTGCACATCTGGCTAAATTTCATTACAGTATACAATACTATAGCAGTTTCTTGGTCTCCTGACACAAGACTATATCTCTGGGTATTCATGTCTCGGGCTAGGCTACACATCAAAAATGGGTACAAATAAATTTTGACAAGTCACACTATCCACAAGTTTCCTACACCCCATGTGGCCTTGCGTCAAAAATGGGAGCGACTTCCGGTTCGAAGTAAACAAGCGGGACGTGACACTCGTGATTTCTACATTAACACAAGCCCCGAATCGGCGCTTCATCTGGCACACCCCTTAAAACAACTTCCGATGCCTCAGTTCAAATTTTGCATCAGTAGTTAACAGTCATTCAAGACTTAGCGATCCAAACTTGCTAACGATGTGGGAGCACAGCTTCGAACAGCACATGTTGTCCCTGAGCACATAAGGACATTTCTCCGGTCGTTTGCAACTTTACAAAGTAAACAAAGTAAACAATGATCCGAAAAAACTTAGCCTCTTGTTAATTAGCACACAAAATACTACTGGTATACTACTACTGCCACCTCACTGGAAGTTGTACCCACGTTCTTTTTTTAAAGTAGCGTGCTACAGCATATTGTACAGCATATGTTACAGTTTACTGTACATATAGGATAGTTGAATTTCCATCATCTAATGTACTGTTACTGTGTTATGTAATTATACTGTATGTGTAAGTATAACACCCATGTAGATGATGTGTTCATCTCTCTCTGTTGTTGGATGCAGAGATTCTGATCGGTGTGTCATCAGTTTTGCTACTTAATGTTTAACTTTTTGAGAAATGTGTCTTTGTTTTTAGCACTGAATGAATGGTTTGGGAAAGTGAGCCAACTAAAATCAGTTACATTTTGTTAACAATCGAGAAAACTGCAATACGACCAGATGCTTACCTAACTTTGCTATTAGTTTCTGTGATCGGCATCTTCTTATTGATTTCATGCTATTGTTTTGTCGGATGCGGCAAAAATGCCTATATCCATGATGAACGTGGTGCGAGCGTTTAGAGAATCGGATCACCAAACAATTACGCAATGAATCTCAGACATATCCGGACAGGATTATATTTCTCAGAGGACTTCTGAGTTAGCCGAGAAGCAGTAATTATCTGATTCACTAACAAATGTAAAACAGCGTTGTGTTTTTGACTCAAAAAGTTCTGGTTCATAAGAGTAATTTGTTAATGAAGTCAATTACACTGGGCCCGCTGCGTGCGCGTGCAACCATCGTGCACAGTTTGTTGAAAGATGTGTCTTTTGGGGTGGCAGGTGGGGTGGCACAGCTTTTTCTTAGGGTGGCAGTTGCCACCCTGTGCCACCCCGGTAGATCCGCCCCTGTTGGCCAGTAGCCTATTGAGAAAATAAAATTGTATGTTAGCTAGGTTAAACAAGTTTAATGGCTAACTGTTAGCTGCCTTTCTAGTTTTAGAATTTGTTAAATTCTTTAAGGAAATTAAGATTTACCGCGTTTTTGTGTGTTTGTGTTTTAAAGGGAACTGCAATGAAGCATCAAGAAAGACATGAGCATGCCAACCACCCTGAGACTGATAGTTCATGGTAAGAGAACAACTATGGTTTTGAGAAGTTTGTGTATTCTATGCGTGTATTCTATCCTTTTAAAAGTGTGCCATTTCTTCTACTTGTTTTTCAGAGAAGACATTTCTGTCACTAACAAAGTGGATGGTGAGCAAAGGTGGTGGCCACGTTTTGGAGCAGCACCTGGGTTTTGCAGATGGCTGTGTATTCTTTGGCTGCATGTCTTTTTCCCCATGATGTTACTATTTCCTGTAGATTCTTTGTGAGGATAAAACCAGAGGATACAACATAATAAACTGCAAAACGTCCTAAGACAGGAGAACTGGTGAAGATGCACTGTTCCAGAATTGGAAGACTGTATTTTTAGGTTTTATACATGCAATGTTTAAAATAAAGAATTTGATATTTTGCAATTATTGCAAATTATTTAATGCCAGTATACCTATGTAGAGTGAAAATAAAATGAATTCAACACAATATATATAATGAAATCTATATTAAAATAAATGATTTACAGTAGTATACTGATGAATTTGTTTTTTTTTTTAAATAGTAATTTACTGTAAAATAGTACAGTCAGCAAATGTGAATTAAATACAGTTTGCTACTGTAAATCCTAATTACAGTAACATACTGGCATCAGTTACTGTAAAAACCCTTTGAAATGTCTAACAGTGTGGTGTATTCACGTCAACAGTTGGTTATGTGTTAAATAAACGTGCAGTCGGTCTTAAAGGGACAGCTGTCAAATCTGTGTCCACAAACAAACAGCAAAAGGCAAAGAGAAAATCCCTCACTACTCCTGACTGAATCACTTTCGGATCTTTAATAAGAATTAATTATTATTTGATTCATACAGTGAAGACTATGCAGTGTTTTAGTTCTACACTTGATTATTCAATGTCGCATGGGGCTGGAAATTAAAAATCAAACAAAATTACTAGAGACCACAGCAATAATCAAAACAGGAACATTTAATAATAAGGATAATAACACCCATGGACATAAATATAAGACAAATTGAATTTATTTGGGTAAATGCAGCATATTTTACAATATCACAAACATTTATGTTTATTTATGTTTAACATTTAACAATTATTTTACAAAAAAAACAAAACAAAAACAAAAAAACATTTAAAAGTAACATTTTAATTAAAGTGTATTCAACCATTTTCTGTATGGAAGCGCGGGGCACAACCTAACACTTTCTGATTTTCTTACTTTGCATAAATCCACGTGGGGTTCAGAGTATAATTTTTTTTTTATCCACATTAATTTCACACTTGTGTAGTACAAATATGTCACTTTGTGTAATGATAACAGTGTATGTTTTTTTTTTTTTTTAATCTTTATCTCAAAAGGAAGAAACCCTGTCCGTGAGGTACATTGTAACATGTGACCATATGACAGCATAAAATGTTTTCTGATCTAACGAAAATAATAACAATAACAATAATAATAATAATAATAATAATAATAATAATTCACTTTTATAATGATTCACTTTTTCAAACTAAATAATGGCATTTTTTAAGAATTAAAAATAATCACATTTTGGATTTTGACAATGAAAACATCGCAACCATGCTTGGGACAGCCCTGATCGCAACACACAGCTATACAGTATAGTTCAAAACAATGTGCGCAAATGAAGAAATACATTCAGACATTAAGGAAAACACTCCCCTCCCTCCAAACACAGCTCTCATAGAACACGAAACACATAAACAAGCCAAAATGTTTTACATTTTTTTTAAATGATAATTTCTGAACATTAAACATTGATTATCAGTCTATTAATCTGTTTCTTGTGGTTTCTCATTAAAATCCATAAAAGTAAACAGTGAGAATTGCCTTGCTAATATCATAGAATAGCATCGTTTAATAACAGCGTGGCAGACTGTAACACAGTGTCACGACGTTCCCCATCAGCGTGACCGGAATTTAAAATTGGTTTTTGTCTTCTGCTGGTTTACGAAACATTAATAAACTATCTAAACTTATAAATAACAGATTGGAAATTTGTCTCATTTTAACTGAATACTAAAACCTGAGATGAAAAT
>NW_026129783.1:0-35819 GCF_022985175.1 Labeo rohita | reverse complement strand
TCAAAACTATTATCTGTGATTATTTCATTCACAATAACTGCTTTGGGTGCAAGTGATCTAATGTTTAGGAGCCCAAGCTTTAAAAATGGTTTCTGTTCGTGTATTTTGCTTTTTTTCTGGTTTAATTACGATCAGATTTTTTCTAGATCCTGCATTAAATTTATTTTTTGACCTCATTATTCGAATGAACAGACAGAGTCTTTATAGATTGGACAGTGCAGGTACTATCATTTAAGCGTTCAGAACAAAAGCCATCGTAGCAATCATTTGAGAATGTACTCACTAGTCAAATGGAGTGTAGCGTCCTGGAGATGTTGTCCGACAGCAGCTCCGCTCCGACTCTGCTGGGGTTCAGGCCATCAGCACGGAAAAGCCTAGGACGTTCCCAGAAAAGATTCCAATTATTAACAAAGAGCAGTTTCTGTTTTTTACACCATGTCAATAACCATTCATTTAGAGCAAGAAGTCTACTGAACCTTTCCCACGTCGATACGTGGGAAGCGGTCCTGACACGATGATCCTCGTCGTGGGCGACGTGCTGCGAACCGTCTCGATCAGGCTGCTGAAGTCCCTCTTCAGAACCTCCGTCTGCCGCAGCCTAGTGTCGTTCACCCCCGCGTGCAGGACGATCGCGCCGACGCTCTCGCCGTCCTTCAGGATTGCGGGTATCTGCACAGAAACATTGAGAACGCGAGCACCAGGAAAACAGTGGGTGTGGACTTTACCTTTAGCTAAAGTAGCACGTACGTACCGGACAATGGAGTCTCCGACGATCACAGCGTCGCGTTCCGTCTCGCGGAGGGGAGCGAAGCGGTTCCGGGTGGAGATCTCGAAGACCGGAGGCGGCGGAGGGGGCGAGGTCCTCAGAGGTCATCTGGGAAGATTGCGTCCAGGGTGCACGGTGTAACGGCCAAAACTATGTATTTGCATGCATTACATTATTGTGCAGCGTGCCCTTTAAGAGACTGATCACTTCACGTATAACGTGCGCTATGTGGTGTGACGTAGAAGGACTACGTGACTGTACCTGAGGACCACTATAGATGAAGCTCACTCTGTTGCTTGTTATTATTTTCGTTTTTACTTTTGTGTGTAACGCCCTGAAAGAGTTAATCTCTCATGTATGAGAGGAGCGCGTGTGCCGTGTGCCAGCCATTAAATGTGTGGGACACCACTCTTCGTCTCCCACCTCTTTCATTCTATTAACTTAACGAGTTATCCGGGTCAAAGCGTTACAATTGGTGCCCGAACAACTGAAGCTGGATCCGTCATCTGTGTGGAATCTACGGCGATCACCCAACTGCAGGTCACCTAGGGATAACCAAGACCTTGGCCCGACTAAAACGTAGGTTTTTCTGGCCTAAAATGGTGTCTGAGGTGAAGAAATATGTAACCTCTTGCACGGTTTGCCAACTAACAAAACCAAGTCAGAGGAAACCTGCCGGTCTAATGATCCCAATTCGGCCCCAGAAACCTTGGGAGTACGTTGGGGTGGATTTTGTCGGCCCCTTGCAATGTTTACATCTTGCCCCCTGTGGCAATGTTTACATCTTGGTTTTTGTCGATTATTTTTCAAAGTGGGTCGAGATCGTGGCAGTGAGAGAAGCTACTGCCCAAGTCGCAGCAAGCAAATTGCTGAGTGAACCCACTGCGCAAAGATGTGAAAGACACATCCAAACAACGTCTTTTGTACGTCGTTTTTGAATATTGACGTAATCTAGACGTCCGTCAGACATCTAATGTTTAGTGGGAAGTGTTTTCCCGCCACGGGGCCCCAACTTATCTCATTTCAGATAGGGGTTCCCCTTTTGTGAGCGACCTATTCAAACGAGTGCTCACTCTCCTGGGAACGGAACATCGCCTCACAACGGCATATCACCCACAGACGAATGCCACCGAAAGGGTGAACCGGACCCTCAAGACAGCAATTCGAGCATATGTGGATGAGAAACACACCACCTGGGACCGTTATATACCACAAATTTGCTTTGCACTACGAACAGCGCCTCATGAGAGTACGGGTCAAACCCCGTCCATGATGTTGTATGGAAGGGAGTTGGACACTTCATTGGACCTGGTGACTCAGCCTGTCTGGGATGGAATGGAGGAACCTGAAATTCCTTATCCCGAGAGCTTAAGATTGTCATTGCAAGAGGCACATGACCATGCAAAGGCAGCTTTGGAAACCAGTCACAACAGACGGAAGCAGCACTATGACAAAAGACGTCGCTCTGTTTCGTATGCCACTGGTGACCTTGTCAGAGTGAAAACCCACCCTAAATCAGATGCTCTGGCCAATTTTACAGCAAAACTGGCACCCCTCTACTCCGGTCCATACCGTGTCACTCAAGTTTTGTCTGATGTAAACTACAGGCTTGCAAAGTTGGACACAGGGCAGGATGCTGGTGTCTATCATGTGGTTAACATGCAACCTTTCCACACTTGGAATGCATGCAGCAGCAATAGCGCAAGTGGCCTGCAGGATGGGTCTGAAGCACCTGATGAGGGGTTGGAGGACAGTCTGCTGGCGACACAGATGAGGGAGAACCAACCTCAAGAGACATGCTTTTTTCTGCCTAATGACACTGTTGTTGATTGTGACAATTTCACAGACAATGCACATGACAGGACTAGGCATGACATGAGTAGTACTCACTGTGCTGACGCTGATGTTAACACATCTACACGACATTCACAACTTCCTGAATTTGATGTTGATCTGCAAGATCATGGCTACAATCTCAGACCTAGACTGGCTCCTAGAATCACCTCGGGGTGGTCAGACAGGAAATGGACTAACGAGTATCATACTGACAGATTGGATCTAAAGTAGTGACTTGTCTGATGGTTTAAATTTCTTATGTTTCCATGCTACTAGTAAGTCGTTCTTTCCTTGAATAGCAATGTAAATCTTGAAATGTGTTGATTTTGATTCTTACGATTTCATGTGTTATGTTGGAAAAAAAAAATGTTTCCGCATATGGTTTGGTTACACAAGCTTTTGTTTTCTATGTGATGTGTCCTTGAAGAACATGCTGTGTAATTGTGTAGCTTGTACTGACATGTATGCCAGTTCTTGCCTTCTGTATGTGAACTGTGATATGGCTCGATGGATTTCCAAGTTTCCATGTATGGAGCTAAATTCAAATGTTGTCCTTATGTTGTGTACGGCTGGGGACAGCCTTTTTCTCTCCGGCGGGGAATCTGTAATGGCCAAAACTATGTATTTGCATGCATTACATTATTGTGCAGCGTGCCCTTTAAGAGACTGATCACTTCACGTATAACGTGCGCTATGTGGTGTGACGTAGAAGGACTACGTGACTGTGCCTGAGGACCACTATAGATGAAGCTCACTCTGTTGCTTGTTATTATTTTCGTTTTTACTTTTGTTTGTAACGCCCTGAAAGAGTTAATCTCTCATGTATGAGAGGAGCGCGTGTGCCGTGTGCCAGCCATTAAATGTGTGGGACACCACTCTTCGTCTCCCACCTCTTTCATTCTATTAACTTAACGAGTTATCCGGGTCAAAGCGTTACAACGGGAGCTGTGCAGAGAAGCACAAGGAGTAGAGGTGGTCAGAGTGTTAGTATCGCGCTGTATACTCACCCGGGAGGACTCCAGAGCGGCCGTCCGCTCTCTCAGCTCCGTCTGCCGCACCAATCCACGAGATCGCAAACAAGTATGATTGAACCCTACAGAAATATGCAACAATATTAAATGTATTTATTTGACACCAAAGCCCTGACACTATTTTCAAGCTGTTTTATATGAACAGAAAATGTTTTTATTTGACAAAAACTGCTTGCGATTGCTGACTGACATCTGAAGTTAATGATTATTAATATAAAATGTATCTGACGCCAAATCCACGAGATCGGAAACAAGTATGATCTAAACGAACAAAAATATGAAATGTATTTATTTGACACCAAAGCCCTGACACTATTTTCAAGCTGTTTTATATGAACAGAAAATGTTTTTATTTGACACAAACTGCTTGCGATTGCTGACTAGTATCTGAAGTTAATATTTATTAATATAAAATGTATTAGAGGCCAAATCCACGAGATCGCAAACAAGTATGATTGAACCCTACAGAAATATGCAACAATATTAAATCCATTTTTTTCAACTTTTTTCAAGTTATTTTATATTAACAGAAAATGTTTTTATTTGACACAAACTGCTTGCGATTGTTGACTATGGGATGAAATTAGACTCAAAACGATTAATAGATGCACGCACAATTATCCATGTACTGGATCAATTTTATGCATGTATCTTACAATCCACAAACAAATGCCTTTCAGTTCGAGTCTGTGGAATTCGGGATTAAATGATTGTGCAGCGATTTGTACAAATACAGACATGTTTGCACATAAAAATGTTCTGTTCTGCATTAATATATCATAAATTGCTCATGCAAAAAGGAATCCGTGCATTTGTGGATCCGGTGACACGCGTGCATTTATTGAGGTCTTGCTCAGTTCATTTGGATTTTGAGACTTCATTTTCGCATTTTACAGCATTTCACGACGCGCACACACACAACTATCAATGAACAAGGCCCAGTGCAATTCATTAACGTGTACGCGATTCGAAAAATTCGCAAATTTGCGTCGCTACACTGATGTGAAAAATATTAGAATTTGCATTATCACAGTTTGTGGATGTGGTGATTAAAATGTTCATTTGTGGATCAGACGATGCGTGCATTCATTCACATCTCTTCGATTCTGTCGATTCATTTGAATTTTGAGACTTTCGTTCCGCCCTTTTAGCCTTGCCCAATCCACACACACAGCTCGCGATCCACAACCCACTGCGCAAAGATGTGAAAGACACGTCCAAACAACGTCTTTTGTACGTCGTTTTTGAATATTGACGTAATCTAGACGTCCGTCAGACATCTAATGTTTAGTGGGAAGCAGCTGAGCCTAAGAAAATCGGCGACACTAGATGGCGCTATAGCCACAGTCACACGTGCGCATTCCATTGTGTACGCTTTTATGAATGTTACATCGTGTTTTATTTGTTTCTTTTTGGTTTGGCTATTCTCCCCTGTCAGTTGAAATATAGTAAACATGTTTTATTGAACTTGTTCTAACAGAATGGCTTTTATTAATTTTGTAAAACAAGAACTTCGTCATGGCACCTTTTTTCTGTACTTCAATGACACGTTGTCACTTATTCCTTCCTTGTATTATTATTATTATTATTATTATTATTATTATTAAAATGCTATTATAGTCGCTTGTTTAAGCCTTTAGTAGGCTAGTCGCACGTTTATATTCAAGTGTGATGCGATCAAGGAAAGCCCAACATATGATGAAATGTAACCTTTTATTTGATACCATATGAAAGCTGGGTTCACCCTGGTGAAAAAAACCCGCATATGCTGCTTAGGTAGGTTTTGATGCTGGTTTAAGCTGGTCCTTTGCTGGTTTTTGCATGAATCAGCAAAGGACCAGCTTAAGATTGAACGTAACAGTATGGCTATCTTAAGTTGGCTGATATAGATATGATTTTCAGGAATGGAATTTTGAGAAAAATGTGTTTAAAGTGAGACGGCTTTCACTTCACGGGTTTAACAAGAGCTGTCTGTCAAATCAGTAGCGTTATACTGCATCATTACACAAATAGACTAATGTTTGTTCTCCGTTTTTTTTTTTTATCATGGCCATAGTCACCAAACTTTTGATCATCTCTTGTATGTTTAGATAGCACGAATAATGTAGCCTACCTTGAAGTTTACATTTAGAAAAATGCGCGCAGCCCAACTGTTCACTCTGCATAAAAGTTCACTGGATTCTTCCTCTTAGTAACTTGCTTCATCCTTCATTTATGGATGTGAAATAGTCAATTATAACAAGATTAAGTGAGCAGCTAAGTTACAGTAAGATTGCGTTGTTGTGCTCCGCCATCTCACGATATGAAAAATAAATAAAAACATTGTGTGCGACCTATTTTTCGAATTTCCTGAAAACATCCCAGCACTTTCCCAGATCGCATCACAATTGATTATATTAAACCAATTTATTGTTTATTATGTAATATGTAAACCAGGTTTTCCGACAAAAAATATCTTCTTCACATGTAAAACCATCCTCTTCAAACCCATAACATACACTCTCTCATTACTGTAAGTCGTATGAAATTTCTCTCCTACTGCGAAGATGGTGAATCAGCATCATCAATTTTATCTCTGCAGCCGACACTGACTCAGAAAACAGTTTAGCAATAAGTACATGAAATATGTTACAGCTATTTTTTCCCTAGACATTCATTGTCATTCCTTAGTCAGCAAGCTTTACTGGTCCGCTTGAGCGCGGAATAGGCTATAAACGGCTCACTCGTTTAATATAGTATAATTAATTTAATATAAACGTGCGATTACTAATGGCTCAAACGAGCGACTACAATAGCACTTATAATAATAATAAGGAAGGAACTAACAACGTGTGTGGATTGGGCAAGGCTAAAAGGGCGGAAAGAAAGTCTCAAAATCCAAATGAATCAAACAGAATCGACTCAGAAGACATGTGAATGAATGCACACATGTCGTCTGATCCACAAATGAACATTTTAAACACCACATCCACAAAACTGTAATACTTTAATGCAAATTATAACATTTTTCACATCAGTGTAGCGACGCAAATTTGCGAATTTTTCGAATCGCGTACACGTTAATGAATTGCACTTGGCCTTGTGCATTGGTAGTTGTGTGTGTGCGCGTCGTGAAATGCTGTAAACTGCGAAAATGAAGTCTCAAAATCCAAATGAACTGAACAAGATTGACTCGAGCAAGACCTCAATAAATGCACGCATGTCACCTGATCCACAAATGCACCGATTCCTTTTTGCATGAGCAATTTATGATATATTAATGCAGAACAGAACATTTTTATGTGCAAACATGTCTGTATTTGTACAAATCGCTGCACAATCATTTAATCCCGAATTCCACAGACTCGAACTGAAAGGCATTTGTTTGTGGATTGTAAGATACATGCATAAAATTGATCCAGTACATGGATAATTGTGAGTGCATCTATTAATCGTTTTGAGTCTAATTTCATCCCATAAAGATGCTCGGTCAGAGTTGCACTTTCCTTCTTACAGGAGAAGTTGGAGCAACCCACATGGAAATAACCTATATAAACATATATGTTTTAATATAGGTTTTGATATAGGTTTTTAATATATGTGACATATATAAAATTGGCCGTTTTCCTATAGGTGTGTGTGGGTAAATTCCATAACATGCCAATTACATGTGATACCAATTTCATGTGTTCGCACATAAGTTTTTTTGCATTTTTTTTTTTTTAGTTAGTTCTTAGTTATTGCCTTGATAATAGAAAATATGAGCTAGGCATCATGTATGACAGTTGCCAAAGTGAGATATGAGCTAAAATGACCAGATCCTGCCATGAGCTATATAGGAGACAAATCTTGTATGTACATATAGAGCTTTTTTTGGATATAAAGAAGCAATACAGGAGACCTATATGGCCTGTATATGCATATATATGCACCTCAATTTTGCCTATATGTGGCATATATACGCATATATGCAGCATATATATTATCATATATGTGCATACTGCATATAGGTTTCATATATGCGCATATATCCTCATATAGGTTCTTTCCATGTGGGAAAGGATGTTCCCTCCACTTTGAATGTATTTATTGCCGCATGCCATGATGCTGTGTATGGCTGCCCCTGGGAAGCATCACTTGGCTATCAGGTTCCAGGGCGGAGCAGCTCTTTTTTTCGCTTTGGAGGTCAGCAGAAAGGGAATGCTGTCTCCAAGCAGAGGTTGGTTCATTGGGTGGTTAATGACATCACTCGGGCATACCAGTGTTAGGGTGAGCCGTGCACCCTAGGAGTTCGAGCCCACTCCACCTGGAGTGTCGCGCCCTTCCTTGTGTTGGCGCACGGCGCCTCTCTGGCAGACATCTACAGAGCTTCAGGCTGGGCGACACCAAACGCGTAGAGCCTGTTCCTCCCGTGTGTTAAGGTAACATCTGGTAATTTCAGGAGTACGGCTCAGTGTCGGCTTGCTGCGCCATTCCCCTTGGATTTGTACGCCTTTTTCCCAGTTGTCCCCTTAGGTGAACTCTGGGTCCTCCTTGCCCCCACAGTTCGGATTAGGAGTAGTCTGGACTGTGTACGGTAGGGGCTTCCTTCACCCCTCCCGGCCTTGGCATCATGTCTCAGTCCAAGGATGCTTCCATGTTTCCCCTACCATGTTTTCCAGTCTTTTCCATGTGACTTTCATTCTTGTCACCGTGCTCCGTCCTCTTGCCACAATCCTGGACTGCGCTGGGGGGCTCGGTTTCAGCTCAGCTCCTCGGCATAAATCTGGATGAGTGGATGCACGCCGCCATCTTATATACCCGTATGTACGGGGGAGTGGCTTGGCATGCAAAATCCACTCGCCAATTTTCATTGGCCTTTTCCAGTTAACTCAGAGGTGATTGGCCTCCCAAGGGAGACCCCAAATTAGTCAGTTATGATGTAACGTCTCCGTTCCCTCCTTCAGGGAACAAGGGTTACAGATGTAGCCGAGATGTTCACACTTTCACCCAGGGTTGTCATGTCCACAGTTTTTCCACATAATTGGGCTACTTTTAAACTGCTGCCATGAGTTCATTATTTCTCCTGCAGGTTAAAGGGAGAGTTCACCCAAAAATGAAAATTCTGTCATAAATTACTCACCCTAATGGCGTTCCAAGCTTGTAAGAAATTTGTTCGTCTTTAAATCACAATTTCACAAATTAAGACATTTTTAATGAAATCCAAGAGCTTCCTGACCCTTCATAGACAGCAAATCACTGAAACATTCAAGATACTTTAGAATACTTTTTGTGTGCAAAACAAAACAAAAATAACAACTTCTGTTTTATAACATTAATAACAACGTACATTTAAAAATGACTATCTTTTAAAATGACTTTATCTTTAGTGTGGATAATGATTTGAAGCTTTTGCTCTACTGAGAAAATTAAAGGTGAGTTCTATCAAACTTAAAATAACTGACATTATCATTTAATGGTTTCACAGATGTAACAGAGCAAAATAAATATCAAAGTAACTGGATGTTACAAACGCTTGGAGTACAAAGGACGCTGAATGAGGAACAGTCATTAATGGAATGCAAATGAAATTGAAACTAACCAGCATCACATGCAAGCTTGCTGAATCAGTTCTTGCTGGATTACATTTTTGTAAAGGTTGGAGCACATTCAAATTGGTTATCAAGTCTATTTTTTAGATTTGACAACTAAGCCTATAAGGCAGGAATTCAAGAACCACCAAGCCAGGGTTGGCACAAACTAAACTGAAACTTACCTGGCTAGCTAAAAGCGGTGTTGAGCCAAATTTTGACTCCCCACATTGAAGCTGCTACCTACTTGTTTAATCCAAACCCCTTCCTCACATCTAATTCTTAATCAACCAATTTATTATTATAATACAGCGGGGGGTCAGAATTTGGCATGACACTGATTTTGGGAGAAATGACTCTCCTATAATGCCAGTGACGATATTTTACTCGTTCATTAAATTTGTTAAATAAGTCGTTTTTAGCATGTGCTATGCCATTTTAACTGAAATAGACTGGTTACAAGGCGACAATTTGTAGGAATTTTAGAGTGAGCGCAATTACAACTGCAATTTATTTAAAAAAAATTCCCAAAGATAACTATACATTCAGTCACCCAGATACACTGTAGAAAACAATTTTTTGAGTCAACTTAAACTAATTTGTTACCTGGCTGCCTTAAAAAATTTTAAGTTCAGTCACCTCAAAAAAAGTTTAGGCAACTCGAAATGTTAAGTTTTACTAAGTGACAACTTAGATATTTGAATTGATTCAACTTACAATTTTAAGGCAGCCGGGTAACAAACACAGCTTTTAAGTTTAACAAACCAATTTTTTAGTTTAGTCAACTTGAATATCTAAGTTGTCACTTAGTACAACTTAACATTTTGAGTTGACTAAACTTATTTTAGTTGACTGAACTTTTAAGGCAGCCAGGTAACAAATTAGTTTAAGCTGACTTTTTTGTTTGTTTGTTTTTTTACAGTGTACATGCATACAAGTTCTAAATGAAAGCTAAGTTAAGCTTTCACTGTTTTTATTTATTTATTTATTTTTATGTTGCACCGACACTATTTTGATTCTCTCACACACACAGTATGACAAAATATGAAGCAGGAACACTAATTCATGTTGTGACACAAATTTAGGAACATTTTAGATGGATAATATAAACATGGAAAATAAACTCCTTTATGTATCTGCATTGAAAAAAAAGCTGAATGAAAGCAAATGTTATGTACACAGCTCAGTGATGGGCATTTTTTTAAAGGTAATATAAGACCATTTTTGTTGATGTGTTGTAGATTTGATATGAGAAATTGAAAAAGTAGCTTCAATGGGAATCAGCACAAGACAGAACATAGGATTTGTCACATCATTTCATGAGGTCTTTAACCGCTGTCATGTTCTGCTTCTGATACGACTAAACTGTAAGTAGAGCTTCACACAGACATTGTGTCAGACGTCTCATCTCCACTCACTGAAAAATATAGACGAATATTTTTTTATAATATAACTACTCATTTAAAAATGTTTTGATACATTTACAGATAAAACAACAACAAAGATACTCACTTAATGGTAATGGTAGTCCCATGCTATTACATCTTTCTTCAAGATTGGAGTCATCCACAATGCTGAAGGGTGAATCTGACCTGCTGTCTGCTCCTGATCGTGACCCAAATGAACTGGAGGCAGACTTCTTAACTCCTTTCACTGAAAAAATAAAGTGAATAAGAACAGTTATATATCAAGTTTACGCTTATGCTTAACTCTATTGTATTGTTAGAATGGTTACGGATCAGCAATCTAAGCGTAAAACTGATTGTGCACACCAAACCGTAAGTCACAGAGATGTAAAACTTGGAGGGATGGTAGTACTCACACCACCGACAATGTGACCAAGGCTCGCCCAATCGGCCTGATGAGGGCGCTACAGCGATTGAAAGTTTATAATCGCTCCTAACTCCTAAATCGTCAGTCGCAGGCTCAAGTGTCTTATGTCGTTGGAATCCTTGGCTCACACCAGACGATCGTGAGCCTGGCAAAATTTTCACGTGTTTTGGATTTTTTGCAAAACCTATATTTGTGAACTAGTCCTAGGTTTTTCGCCTGATCGGAACTAAACCAGTGCAGAAAGATTCTCTGGAGAGTGAATATCAATTATTAAAAAAAAAAAGAACTGTCGACTCACCGTCACAAAGGCACACCAAACTGTTGAAAGGGGCGGAGCAACTTTTAGTAAAATCCCTATAACTCCTGAACAGAATGAGATATCTCTGCAAAACTCAGAACACTGATGTAAGAGCTCAATCTGAGGTTGCAGGATAAAAATTGTGGAGATTGGCTACTTGGTGCGCTATAAGAGGGAAAAAACATAAAAATGGCAATAACTATGCAACCATTTGTACTTTCAATATGAAAATCGCTGTGCACATTCTTGGTCCAAAGTGCCACACATGTCTACAAGGACATTTGCGTATCTCAAAATAACATGGCTGCCATTGGCCAAAGAAGTTTGAGCACCTATTAGAGAAAGTTAACAGATGCCAATCAGAACGAAACTCTGTGGACCTGTTTGACTCACTGCCCCAGACTTCTGTAAGAAATCTGAAAAAAATCGGCCACTGTGGGGGCGATATCTCATTTTTCAAGGCTGTAAATGATTGTGTGGTTTTTCGTACATACGCATGAAATTCATGTCTTATAACAGAACTCCTCATTCCGGACAACTTTCCCTTTAGAACCACTGCTGTCAATCAAATTGTTTGTTAAATGATTAAGAAAATGTAAAAAAAACCTACTTTTGAAACTAGTCCTAGGTTTTTCACTGGGGAAAAAAACACTGCAGTACAGTTCTCTGAACTCTCTAGGTCAATAATTATCAAAAGAATGTTGAAATTTACCCTTTTGGGAAGCTATAATGGGGTTGTTTAGAAAAGGGGCCTCTGCAATTTTAACCAAAATCCCAAAACTTCATGAAACCTGGTGAGCACATACAACAGGTGATTCTAAACAAGCATGCAAAGCATGAAAGTCCACTTCCAAAACAAAAATTTACAGATAATGTACTCACCCCTTGTCTTCCAAGATGTTCATGTATTTCATTCTTCAATCATAAAGAAATTAAGTTTAAGGAAAACATTTCAGCATTTTTCTCCATATAATGGACTGATATGGTGCCCCGATTTTGAACTTACAAAATGTAGTTTAAATGCAGCTTCAAACGATCCCAAATGCGGTTATAAACAATCCCAGTCGAGGAAGAAGGATCGTATCTGTAGAACTGTACTGCAGTGTTTTTATATGTGAATTTTTGTTCTGGAAGTGAACTACTCCTTTAAGGAGATCCAACTACAGCTGGTGCTATAACAGTCATAACAGTTACAAAACATACTATTTCTATGGTAAATTACCTGTGTTTGCAAAAAGTGTTGCTACGTAATGTCTATTTGCATATGTGCTTAAATGCCTTAAAGCGCTCGAACCCCGTTATATTTACTGCTTGCATCTATTTTATAAACTTCTTTTTTCATATAAAAAAAAACACTTGACCCTCTAACACTTGCAATTTCTATTCTAATGTCTTGTTTTCTTTAAAAAAGGAAAAAAAAAATATTTTTATTCTTTTTTTATTCTATGACCCTATAACAATAGAACATTCCCTATTCATTTTCTATTCTATCTGCTTATTTTGTATTTATTTATTTATTTTAAATAAATAAATACATAAGTAAAAAACCTTGCTACATGTACTGCATTCGGCTAACTGTGACTTGTCACAGCGCTTGTATATTATTGCTCTCTTATTGATTTTGATTGCTTCTATTGTCTTCAATTGTAAGATGCTTTGGATAAAACACTATAGAAACAAGTGGTTATGATGTTTCTTCTCATTCATGATTTTCGTTTTCATGATGTGCTTGAAATACTCTGTGAAGGATGTGGACTCACTCATCTGTGATCTGATGTCATCTCTCTGTTTTTTCATCCTCTTCATTCGTTCGTATGCTCTCTCTTCCTCTGCTCTTCTTCTCTCTTTCATCTCCTGTAAAATCTTTTTGTCTATTTCAAAATGGCAGCCGTTGTTTTGTGCCACTGTCTCCTCAATCATCTCCAGCAGCTCCTTGACCTGAGTGTCATCACTCCTGTCCTGAAAGTTGAGAACATGATACCTGTTCCCACATTTGTCCAGCAGCCACTGGAGATCCTGCCCTTCACTCTCAATGTGCTGCTCTATAGACGTGTCTAACAGATAGTTTCCGTGAATGAACACCACTATAGTGTGACTCCAGACTCCCTCACTGAGAAGCTCCAGATGACCCTGCACTGCTTTTCTCTGAGCCTCTGTGAATCGCATGTCCACACGTATGAGCAGTAGTATAGCGTGTGGTCCTGGAGGACACAGAGACACACTGAGCACAATCTCCTGTTTCAGTAACTCCGGACTGGAGTCTACTGAGTACTCCCTAAACCATCCTGGAACTTCAATGACAGTGAGGCGTCTGTTTGCTACTTCTCCACATCTCCTCACACACTGAGCACATCTCTTCAAGTCAAACTCCTCTTTGCCCAGGATGATGTTTCCTGCAAAACTCTTGCCAGTATTTCTAGGAGCAATTAACAGAATCCCCATCTCTGAGAGATAAGGGGTGTCACCTGCAACAAATAGACAGAAAACACACTTATTAATGTGAAAAACAGATTCCTGAAGTAAAGTTTAGTAGTCTAAATTGCATCTATTTTCTAGATGGAAAAAAGCCAAAATCCAAAATCTTATATAAAAGTGAAAGCAGTAAAAGTGTTTCACAAAAACATTTTTGCTTTTATTAAAATAGCTTCTATTATGAGTGAAAAGCTTACCGAAGTCCATTTCACTTGACATGTTTTGTTTGCTGAAACTCTAAATGAAATCGTTCCACCAGCAGTCTAGTAGTTTGTTCTTGTAGGTTAACCTGCTTTTAAGTGTTTTTGATGTGACTCACCTCGTAAGAATTCAGAACAGTGACAAACATGGGTGTGTCAGTGGGTTTAATGCTGATGGGAAAAAATATGTGTTTATATAGATAAGTATAAGATGCAAAGGTCTGAGTATAACACAGTGATGTCCTGATAATTATTATTATTTTTTTAACGTTTAGTACAGAAGAGGATAAGCGTCAATGTCAATATGCATTTTTCAGATCGGATTTTACATCGATATTTGTTTTATCCACTCAGTGTTGGCCCGTCCAACAGGCGATACAGGTGGTCGCCTATGGCCTCGCAGCCGTGAGGTTGTCAATTGGATTTTTAGGTGCGTTAGATTTGAAGCGGCGCAGAAAGATCCGTTTTTAAAATTAAAGTTTCGTAAGAACTATAGAGCGCAGACAGCTCCGCATGCTTTCAACTCGCTCTTCTGGTTCTTTAATGTCATCCACCGACTTAAAGCCCCACACACCTTACATAACTAAGGTAACATGCACCAGTGCTGTACAGAACGGCATATGTGTAGAACGTATGGAAAAAAAAAACAGTCTGTGCGTTCAAATTTACCTCAGCAGAACACGTGCATGGATTTTGCATGGGTTTGAGACCAGGGCCGTGCACAGACCTTTTGAGGGGCTGAAACTGAAAAACGGGCACCAACCACTCCACGAACCCCTCCACCACCAAAAAAATAACACACAATAATATTCTTATATTATATTTAATTAGTATTAATAAGTTTTATACAGATAATATATACATATAGAGGGTATTTTTAAAACTAATTACAACAACACACCTGGCCTTCTAGTAAAGTTAAGCTTTACCAATTTGCCTCCTGGGTGGTTGTCTGTGAATTATTTGTCCTGTGTTTGTGAATTGGTTGTGCACTCTCTCTTATTTAGTTGTGTAAGATGTTCATTTTCTTTTTTTCTTTGCTTTGCATACATGCAGATTACATTCTGCATGATAAAATATATAGAATGCACAGTGACCTGATGATTCTCATTCTCATTGTGTAAAGTTTTTTTTATTTATTTATTTAATGCAACATTATTACAGTAGTAAACCATGTTTTTCTATGTTTATACATGTGAAGACGAGTGGGGAGTATACAATACTAGGTTTTTTAAAAAAAAAAATCTAGCCAGCAAACACATGCATAATATAATCGCATCGTAAACTTTAACCTGCCATGCTGTGTGACCACAGGCTATATAATATGATGAAATGTTAATAAATTACATCATGTAATTTACATGCATCAGCACATTCAGCAGATAGCCATAAAATCAGAATAGAAATTTCTTGTAATATATTTTACCTAGCTGACAAGGATCACTCGGTTGCTTTGTGTCAAACTCAAATGCAGTTACACCGCGGGTTTTTGACCAGCGAATGTGTGCAATTTGTTTATCATTAAAACGACGACATCACACCGGTGTTGTGATGCATTATATGAACCTTTATAGACATACTAGTGTTTATTTCATATAGACAACGTTGCACTTATTCAAACAACAAGATATTTTACCGTTACAAGACGAAGACGTTCATCTGTTTCTGCTCTATGACTGTTAGAATTTAATATCTAACTTGATTAACTGCCGAGATTCGATTTTAGTTGAGCGATGGAGCACAGAGTCAGGATCCTGGACCACTGAAATGATCACACACAGAAAAGGTGTAATTCACTCAAAGGCACTTTATTGATAAAAGACTCCAACATTTATATGGTAAAATTAGGGAAGTGAAAGATCAAACATCACACCCTTCAGGAAACACACAGTACATCATGTCTTATGATTCTCTAGGCTATAGACTTATGTCACGTCTGCTTTTCAGGTTAGTATGAGAAGGGCACAGGAGGTCAGGATTATTACAATCTCACAATGGCCACTTTAAGACAGAATGTCTTACTTAACACTCCTGTGCCTCGTTTAAAACAACCGTATTAGTATTAACATCAGTAATGGTATTAATGTCACACCAATATAAAACAAAACAATCACATTAGTATTACTGTTAAATCAAAATACACATGAATATGACTAATATCATTTGCAATTGAGTACATGTAATCATCTGGAATATATTTCTGATTATAATGATATAAAATCCTGTAATCATTTCTATGATTATATCGAGTAATCAAGCAAAAATCAAACTCTATTATAATTCATTCAAACTGCACTTTCCGCATTCCAGTTATTCTCTTCAGGCTCTAATTGATACACACGAGCATATGTATCGTATTCATCTTCATCTGGTTCAATATTAGGTCTTGGATCTGGAGCTGGTGGACGAGCTCCTTCTCGTTGGACACTTAGCATAACTTGATAAGTCCCTCTTGTTGTAAGCGAAGCAATAGTACGCATAATGGAATTATTGATACACTGAATTATACATGGAGCGAACAACAACATAATCAACAGCAAAACAATAATCGGTATTACAGTGGTGAAGATCCAAGTTCCCCATCCACCCCAGAGGCTGTCCAGCCAGCTCAACCAGGAGTCATTTTTTCTTGGCTCCGGAATGGATTCCCTCATGTGAGTTAGGATGTCTGTGATGTTATCTGAATTATCTGGAATATAGAAACAACAAGATACCCCCAACATTTTACAAACTGCCCCTTTCTAGATCAAGGACCAATCTATTTTGGATAACTGCTTCTCTCATTTTCTTTAGCTTGTCAGTGATTGGCCCTAATGCATGAGCGGTATCATTCTCCAATGACAAAACCTGCCATGATAACCCATTGATTTTATTTAAAGCTACTGTTGTCCTACTCCAGTAAAGGAACATCCTATATTTTCCCCTGGAGTTGTCCATGGATCCACTGTCTTATACCCGTTATATCGATTAGGCATGCTATTTACATCTCGTTTTTCTCTGCTCTGCTGTGCAGCATTGCCCATGACAGTCTCACTACCTCTTTTTACCAATACTGTAGTTCCTGTGGAGAGTAGAGCAGGATAACAACATCCACGCCAATCTCCTTCATCTCAGTGATAATAAGCCATTCCTCCACAGGTCCAAATCATCCCTGGTGCACTATCAAGATGTGAGAACGGACACCCAAAACGCTCTATTGTCCCATTTTGATACCTAACAGTGCAATTACTCTTACCCTGAACTGTGTTATTCACTGTTATGGTGGTTCTGCAATCTGACATCCCCACATAATGTTTTTCCTTAGTTGCACAAATACATAAATCCGCAAGGTGTGACTGCACCTGAAATGCTGGTCCTTTAAAAGGTAGTCCTGGATATGAACAATTATAATCTTTGAGCGCAAACCTCAGTGCCCTATTTGCTCTTATGTTATCTGGCATCTGCATTATCACAGTCATCTGCTTTGGCATATCACACTTATTTTTCTCAGGGTGTAACATTTCTGAGGTTATTTGCTGTGTTTTCCACACTGACTGTAACTGCATACAAATCCAACAATCTCCTCCTACCTCATTACTCAAAACACTTCTTTGCAGTAGTGCCAATGCACATGCATAATTTCCTTCACACTTAGCTTTTGCTGCCCTAACTTCCTTCATACCAGCATTCATATCTGAATTCATAATAAATTCTATATTGGTTGGTGAAACATCACACGGCGTATCAACTGGATTCGGAAAAAGTCCCTTCATTGCCTCTCATATTGTCAAGTCGGGTTCTGGATGGATTACATTACAGTTTTTCTCGATTGCTAAAACACTATAACCAGTCTTTTGAACTAAAATCTCAAAACCATAATGCCATTTTTCAAAAAGCACACCCATTTCCCTGAACAATAAACACAATTCCCCTACTATAACACATGAGTCAGATTTGGTGAAGTGTTACTTCAAAACTCTACATACAAATCCCTACATTTCTCAGTGCTTACACAATGTGGTCATTTAGAAAGCACTAACATTCAATATTGTTCACTCAAGTCTGTAAAGTTTGAGCTCAATTAGCACACAATTACCCAAGTGGAAACACTAGGAGTCAAAATTTATCACACACCAATCAGAACCTTCGATGGAGATAAAAGGGCAAAGTCAGCTTACAGTTTGGTGCATTTCTCAGATCAGAAATGAAATTCTCAAAACTACTTGTTCAACCTCCACATCATCTAGTCACTTGTGCACATCATAATTTTTTTCTATTTTTGTTTTTTTTTTTGAAGAAGAAGAACTTGTGTTTGCTTTGGTACATTCATGCAGCTGAATATGCAACTGATTTGTCTGCGGTTTCCTACATTATCAGTTCCAAGTGTCATGTTGCTCAAAATGTATTACATGTATATAGTTCTCTGTGTTATAGTCTTACCTCATCGTATATGTCTTTACAGTAAATGCAAAAATTTTTTAGTTGTCATAAACTGCTGAGCATATTCTATACATTTCTATTAGACTTTTTGTAAATTTGTCATGAGTTGTTAAAGTGAATATTGACTTTCACTAATGTAGAGACTACAGATCAACCAGTGATAAAGCAGTTCTCTAAAACAGCTCAAAGGTACATCTCAACATTTCATGAACCTTCAATTAGAAAGCATATATAGGCAGAGGACAACACAAGAGTTACAAATTCTGACAGTGCACTTTCTAATTTATATTTCCGCCTTTGCCCATATTTCTTTTTCTTTTCTATTTCACAATGACTTTTTGTAATGTATTTTCATTTTGTATATTTTTTCATCTTGATATTTTCTTTTTTTTTTGTCAGACCTCTAGTAAAAGTGTAACTGTGAATCCTATTTGGTCTTTTTCAATCAATATCCTGCATACAGTAATGTGTAATTCCGAAGAGGAAAAGTAGGAGGTGAAAGAGGAAGAGGAGGAGGATGACGACAACAACATGGAAGAGAAATAGGAAGGGCAAGGGAAAGAAAACAAGCAATCTTATATATTTTAGTTGATGCGTGCCAGGGTTGTGTCAGGCATGCAAGAGGATTTTACCCCCGCTGCCTGTCCAGGACCAATTTAGTCTGTGATGTTGAGGAGGTTGTTTGACCTGTCCCAGACCAAAGACAGGATGCTGGGGCAGAATAATTATTTTTGTTGTTGTTTGCTGTTTTGTGCTGTACTCTACACTACAATAAATTAAGGATTAAAACACTTACAAATGCATACATGTGAATTTTTTTCCCAAGCAACACTTATTACCAGTTTTCGTAGTATTGTTTTGAATTGATCTCATCAGTGTGTAAAACTGTGTTGTAGTGTGTGTGTTTTTAAAGGGTTTGTGTGTCATGTCTGAGAGCAAAGTTAGTTTTTTTCAGCAGGATTGAGTTGTTTTGAGTGGAGAGCTTCATTGTGACCTGAATATAGTAAGTTTGGAGAATTGAGTTAGAAGTTACGGATTTGTGTTTAGAGTTTTGCAAAAGCGAGGCATAATTTCAAGAAATGTGTTTTTAAGCAATTGAGAAAAACTGTAATCTGTACTTCTTGATAAGCATCCCTGTTCTCTCTAGCCCATGCACAATAATATAACCCAGCATCAGTGAACTTCACATTGTATATAGTAATGTTTAACAAGCACATATGTCGTATCTTCTTGTCCCAAACAGTCTTATCTACTATGCTCACTCGAAATCATCGATCTGTACCCTCTAAGACCTCTTTTGTCAATTGAACAATACGTTCGTCAAATGCAAGAAGAGCTTCTACAAATGATAGAAACAATCCATCAATTTGGCCCTTAATGCGTACAGGGTTGTGTAAGGAGTTAGCACTGTTTGGCTCAATGGGCCACCTATCTTCTAGCCTCGGATAACCCCCACCTCACTGTAAGAGGTAGTTCCTTCCTCAGCTTAATCAGTGTTTTTCCTCCTACCTGTTAAGCATTAAGGTGAATCCCCTTTTCAGGATTCAATTTGAAATTGGAGCTTTCCTGCTGTCCTGTAGAATACTGCTTTACTCTTGAGGCGTGTATCCACTGTGGCTGGTAGTCCGTCAGAACTCCCGTCCTGGTTACTGCAATCACAGTGGCCGGTCCAAGATACTTTGGCTCTCCTATCCTCGTCGGCTTCAGACTCTTGATCAGCACACTCTGGCCTGGAACAAAAGGATGAGTAGGCTTTTCTGAGGGGAGAGGAAGACACAAAGAAACATCAGCACATATGGAGTTAAATTTTTCTATTAAGGAAGTCACGTAGTCCTCCTGTATCACCTCCAGGTCTCCTAAGGAAGCAATGCCTGCGCGGCCTTTGACCCACGGGGTCGGGAAAAGCCTACCCATTAGTATTTCAAATGGTGATAGTTTAGTGGTGGAAACTGGAGTCATTCTTATTTCTGTCAACACTGCTAGCAAATCTACCCATTTTTTCCCCGTTTCCAGGACGGCTTTTGTCAGCCGTCCCTTAATGGTTTTGTTTAAACGTCCCACGTACGAACATGATTGCGGATGGTATGGTATGGAGAAATGCCAATCGATGGACAATGATTTGGCCAACAAAAAGCATGCCAATCGATGGACAATGATTTGGCCAACAAAAAGCATACCCACAAAGGTAGAAATCTGGGGCGAATCCAAGAGATCGGCCCTGGAAGAACATGAGGAAGTTAATTCAATGATACAATCATGACTTTCATTATCATCTATCATGTCAGCCATTCCAAGAACCCCTAATAAAGCAGGATTAATTGATGATGTTGGCTGAATTGTGAGGTTTTTTGTGGCCAGCAGGATTGCCTCGTAGCCTGAGCGTCGTTGCGCTGTCATGTGTTGCGTCTGCATATTGTGTAGGATTGCTCCTACCTGATGTGAAGTATGTACAATCATTGGATGCGACAGAACAATCTTCCATCTGCACCACTATAGCAGCCGCTGACACAGCACGAAGACATGCTGGCACGCCTGCAGCTACATTATCCAATTTTTTAGACAGATAAGCTACAGGTCTGTAGGTGGAACCATGCTGTTGCAGCAGGACACCCATGGCCACCCCCTCCGTCTCCCGGACATGCAAATGGAACTCCTTTTGGAAACTGGGGAGTCCCAGGCTAGGGGCCGTGGTGATGGCCTTCTTCAATGCCGCGAAGTGCATTTCTGCCTCATCAGTCCAGTTCAACGGCGTTTTAGGTGGAGCTTTGTGGTCGATTAGACTTCTCAGATACTTGTCATGTATCGCACAGTCAGGTATCCAGGATCTGCAATAGTTCACGAGTCCCAAAAAGCTTTGAAGCTGCTGCACAGTTTGTGGGGACTTCATCTTCCTGATCATCTGGACCCTGTTAGTGGAAATCGCTCACAAACCTGGCATTATTATGTGTCCCAGGTATGTTACCTTAGGCTGGACCCACTGGAGCTTTTCTTTCGAGGCTTTAAACCCGGCTTGTGCAAGGACGTTGATGATGGAGGCTTTCTCACAGTCCTCACGTGTTTCCGAAGAAATGATCAGGTCGTCTGCGTACTGGAGGACACAGACTGTGGAAGGCAGGTCAGTCATTTTGGCCAGTGTCCTTTGAACAGCTGCCGAGAAAACTGCGGGGGAGTCCACGTAGCCCTGGGCAAGGCGTGTCCACGTATATTGTGCATTTTGGCAAGTGCTAGAATCGGCTGCGTCTCTGGATGCACAGGTACAGAGAAGAAAGCTGCACACAAATCAATGACCGTAAAATAATTATGCATACATGGTATAGAATTGATAACAATTGGAACATCAGGCACAATTGGTGCTAATGGCATTATCAATTTGTTTATGGCCCTCAAATCTTGAGTCAGACGCCATGTTTTTCCATCAGCTTTTACCACCGGATTAATGGGTGTGTTGTATGGCGAATGAGTCGGCACGAGGACACCCTGCTGGACAAAATTGTCAATCAATGGTTTAATACCAAGTTCCTTGTCTTTGGACAAAGGATATTGCTTAATGTAGACTGGCTGTTTAGTTTTAAGCTTTGCTTTATACGGTTCCATGTCAATAAAACCTGTTTTATCTTTATATTGTGACCATAATGATGGATCAATCATGGTCTCTACCCTTGGTGGTATGTCAGCCTTGGATTCAGCTGGTTGTGGTTCACTGGGTTCTTCCCATGTAGGCAAAGGATTCATTGAGGCCTGTAAGCTTGATAGGAAAGAAAACACAACATGATTATCAGTAAATTTAATATCCATATTCAATTTGTGCATTATATCTCTTCCCAGTAAATTTAGTGGAGCTCCTGGTATGATTGTGAATTTGTGAAAAAATGGCTTGCATCCAGGAGCTCTTACTTCCAAAGGGGGCGTTACAGGACATGCAATGTCAGTTCCTGAAATTCCCACAGAGTTCACTATTTGATTAGAAATGGGACCCTCATAATGTGCAGAGGTCATTGATGATCTGTCTGCCCCTGTATCAAAAAGGAAGGTTTGAGGTTGACCATGCACCATTAATGTAAAATATGGTAGTTCTTCACCATGATTTGAAAATGTAAGGGTCATCATAGATAAATCGGAACTGACATTACTCTGTAGGCATCCCTATTGTTGTTTATTATCCCATGTAGTTGGATATTGGGCTGATGTTAAGCCTCTCTGCTGTGGCCTGTCTCTGCCCTGCTGTGGCTGTCTCATTTGAAACTTCCTCTTTATCCAACCCCTTTCTCTTTGACCTTCTGACCGATAAAAGCGCTGTATGTGCCCTGGTCAGCCACATAAATAGCACACTGTTCTTGTGCTTTTTGGTTGCACCAGTCGTGGTTTCACTTCTACTCCCTGGCCATACCGAATCCTTTTCACTTCTTGGCCTGTAAACATTGCAGCCTCAGTTTTAGCTACAAACCCTCCAGAGGAATCTAGTTCCCTAACTCGCTTCCCTAAAGCATCTATCTCCATGTCAAACAGATTTGTAGTTGTAATTCTGATTAGTTAAGCTTGCTTGCATTGCATGTTGTTCAATAATGTATTAATAAACAAAGCCCGCATTTCAGCATTCAGTGGGAGTTTAGACTCCTCTACCCAGGCCTTTTTAAACCGCAGGTAGAAATCAGAAGCTGATTCTTTAGGTTTCTGCTTTGTATTTGCAGCAAATGATAGATCTTGTCTGTTCCCCATTCGTTTATCTAGGAACATTCTCAGTTCTTTAAAGAACGTGTCATGATTTTCAGACTTCTCCCAAAAAAACTCATGAGGGCTACCAGCTGTAGCTGTGCCCGATATTTTATCATTCTCACAGCATAATGTTGGACATTCAGTAATCAACATTGATTCAGTAACATCTGCCTCTAGCGTTCTCTCCAGAACCGCCCTATAATCTGCACCCGTAAAGTGAGCATACCTTGTATGCGTTTGCAGAATAGTCACAAATTTGCTGGGGTTCTGAGGAGAAGGCAAACTTTTGCATATTGCTTCCATATCTGCCATTTTTATAGGCTTAACAGTTATCGCGTTACCAGCTCTTAGCCATACCATTGCACCGCTGGATCTCTCATTGAACACTTGCATTTCATGGTTAACTTTTGCAGATTTTGCAGTTTCTGTGTTCATCTCTGTCATTTTTCTCTGGGCCCTGGTCCCAAACTTGTTTCATCTCTTTCCATATACCATAATTCTTATTCATATAGTTGTAATCCCAATTAGGATCGCCCCAGCCCTCTTTGACTAGACTTTTAGCCAACCGCATTCCCTCATCTGTGAATGAACCCTCTCGTGGATACGGTATTTCAATTTGCGGTTTCATTTTTTCTGACCATCCTGCCATATTACTGACATATGGCTCTGTATAAATTCCCTGATTATTTCTGTACATAAAATCAACTGGCGTTTCCCCCGGTAGCGGTCTCGATACTGAACCCCCCATCTTCCGCTTTTTAGGAGTTAGTATTAGCGGTTAGTAAACACAAATTCTCTGCACTTTATTGCTCAACCTCAATTGTAGTACATGTATTGTATTGTGACTTTGGGTGATGGTCCTATATTTCAGCTCACACAAGACTTTACGTCCTGATCGGCGCTAAATCACCTTCTTTTGTTTGGGTGCTTCCCTATTTCTTTTGGGCTTTCGCCAAACCATTCAGCTCCCACCGAACCGCATTCGGGTCGCCCCTAAAGCACCTTCTTTTTGTCACAATATATCAACATGCAGTAACAATTGGAAAAAAAAAAATCACAAATATGTGATTATTAATAATTTCCTTATTTTGTTATTCCCGCGAAATAATTTATGCAGCCGTGATCCAAAAATACGGTGTGATCAGTACCGTATATCCAAATCACCCACGCTAATAGTTACCACGTAACTACTGTTGCCAGCCGAAGTGTTACAACAATGAAACCGAATTTCCACTAACGACTAGTGATTACTCAAAACTAGGAACCTACAAGGGGCAAGCGCTGTATTTCCTTTAAGAAATATCAAAAACACTTACCCCCTTTATTGTAGGCTCCTTGTCCGATCCCCGGCGCGTCTTTCCCACTCGATCTCGGGACAGTGTTCCTGGTTCGCAGGGAGATTAGGGAAATAATTTCCCCCATCCCGGACGAGCCCCCAACTGTTAGAATTTAATATCTAACTTGACTGACTGCCGAGATTCGATTTTAGTTGAGCAATGGAGCACAGAGTCAGGATCCTGGACCATTGAGACAACCACACACAGAAAAGGTGTGATTCACTTAAAGGCACTTTATTAAAGAAAAGACACTAATATTTATATGGTAAAATTAGGGAAGTGAAAGATCAAACATCACTCCCTTCAGGAAACACACCAGTACATCATGTCTTATGATTCTCTAGGCTATAGACTTATGTCACGTCTGCTTTTCAGGTTAATGTGAGAGGGGCACAGGAGGTCAGGATTGTTACAATCTCACAATGACTCTGACTGATGTGCTGAAACGGAAGTTCGCGGCGCTCAGGGGGCGGAGTTGTGAAGTTTGACTGACAGTTTGAGCGGATCTAAGAGATGCACTTTTTAATGCCTTTAATTGGTTAAATATTTGTTAAAAAGACAAACAGACGTAAAGGTTTACCAATAGCATTGATTTATTTAAAAAACAAAAACTCAAAAAAGGGCACTTCCGAGTGTAATTACAAAAAGGGCATGTGCTCTGCACAGGTTGAGCCTTACCTGTGCACGTGCCTGTTTGAGACTGTTTACAAACATGTTGTCTATTGAGAACGTTTTACGTTTAACATTTAATCATTTAATAACATCAGTCGAGTTTTCAAACTTCTTTTTTGGTCTGACGTGGTTTCACATCACAGAATGAGGCGAAATCATTATATAGTATTCCATATAGTGATAAAGACTGTTGATTAGCATTGCATTGCATATTCATATAAAAATGCCCGATATGGCTCGAAGAACAGAGATAATCCATTTAGTCGCAATCGTACAGATATGTCTTCATGGTTCATGAGTTAAAATGGATCTATCTGAGTTTTATTCAGCTACACGAAAGGTATACCTTTGTCCATATTGGGGATTTCCTGTATTAACTAAACATACTATTACATGTATTACATATATTAATACATTTTGTACATTTTGTATTAATACATAATATATTTTGGGTAAAAATAGGAATAATAATACTTCTCTGTAAGTTTTTTTTTTCTCCCTCTCTCTCAGTAAATGCATAAGATTTTCTGACAAAAAGTTGAGATTTTGTTTGTTTGTTTGTTTTTTTGGTCAAAGATTTTAAATCAGAATTAATTAATGAATTTTATAATAAATTCTTATACCTTTCTAAACATTTATAGTTAGGCCTACTGAATGTTAACAGGTTATGCTGCAGCTTGCTGTAAAATATATTGATAATCCTTAACAATAGTTATTGTTTTGTTTAATGTTTTTATTTAGTAATAACAATAATCAGAACTGGTCATATTTATAAAAACAACGTTTTGGGCAAATTGTGCAGCCCTACAAACAGGCACAACAAACACAGTTTTCTTTATCATTTTTTTTGGTAAATAATGTCAGAAAACCTTTCAGATTTTGTTGTCATGGTTTAGATTTTGGAAATTACTTAATATTTCCTCTTAGAATAGTCTCTTGTAATGAAGTCTTGTTACACATTAATACAATTTTTAAATTATTTGACGTCAGGCTGGCTTTCCAGGGCTGGAAAAAAAGATTTTTTGACTGATATATACATAATATGTATTGCTGTAGTATTTATTTTATTTATTTATTTATTTTTACATGGAATGATGCCCATGATCATAGACAGACTTGTCATATAAGGAAAAATTGAGCCACATTTAGCATGTTACGTTAAATAGTTACAGACTCGGATCCAATGATTCAATAAAGTTTTTTTTTTTTTTTTTTTTTTTTTTTTTCTCCCATCAATCAGTATATATATATATATATATATATATATATATATATATATATATATTATACATGTTTGTTGTTTGTTGAATGTGTTACAATTAATACACATTCACACTTAAATACTGAAATAGTCATTTCATGTGCTTTATCTTCAATAGTCAAAATTCTGTGACAGTGTTTTACGCTAGTGGGGCCCATTTTCATTATCTTGCCCAGGGCCCCGCAAACCTACAGGCCGGCACTGACCGAAAGTAAGTGTTTTACCTCAATTGCGCTGTGTTTTATAAGATAATATCACTTTATGACTATAGTTATAACGTTACGCAGTGCGTGCCTAAACAAGCCTAAACGTTTTTCACAGAATTGCTATGCAGAGTTGACGTGGAGGTTGCTTTTAACAGGGAAATGTAAGAAGTAAATGTTTTGCCTCATTTAAAATATGGATTTTATAGCTGTATGTGCCTAAACCAACATAAACCTTTCTCACAGATCTCAATTGCTACGCAGTGCTGACGTAGAGATAATTTTTAACAGGGAAAGTAAGTGTTTTCTCTTTTAAAATATGTATTTTATAACATCATATTGATTTATAGTGATATTTATGTGCTCTCCTGAACTTTTTTCGCAGAGAGGTATTTTTTTTTTTCAATCACAGTGCGGAGCAGACGGCAAAGTTGGTTTTATCAAGGAAAATGCCAGAAGTAAATGTTTTAGTTCATTTACATTATGTGTAATATTACTTTATGATGATATTAATATTCTGTGTGCACCTAAACATTTCTCATAGATCTGAATTGCTATGCAGTGCTGAGGTGAAGGTCACTTTTAACAGGGAAACACTAGAAGTAAGTGTAAGCACGATTTACTTCATTTACATTATGTATTTTATAAGATGATATTACTTTATGATGATATTTATATGATGTGCACCATAAACAATCCTAAATGTTTCTCACAGATATTAATTGCTATGCAGTGCTGACATGGAAGCCACTTTTAATAAAAAAAAAAAAAAAAGCAATGAATTCATTTTCTGATTTCTCTTCATGGTCTTGCCCTTTTTAGGATTAATGTGCTTCTAACTTAATTTTCTGCATTTTTTTTTTTTTTTTTTAAAGATGCTGTGATGATGAAACATCCCGGAACCACTTCTGGCCAAATTGGTACAGCCTTGAACTGCAAAATGGCAGAGCTCTGAACTGCATCAGCAAAAAAAATAAAATAAATAAATAAATAAAAAATATTGTCACTTGAATGCCACATTGTTTAGTGTTACTTCTTCCAAAAATAAAAATTCTGTTTTATTTACTCACCATCAAGTTGATCCAAACCTGAATGAGATTCTTTCTTCTGCTGAACAGAAGAAAAGGCATTGTGAAGAATGTATGTAACCATGATTGCTGTCCACTTACTTCCAAGGTAGGAAAATACTAAGTGGAGCCCCAGAACTATTTGGTTACAAACATTCTTCAGAATATCTTCCTTTGTCAGCAGAAGAAAGAAGCTCATACAGGTTTGGACCAACATGGTCCAACTATCCCTTTAAATACATTTTAAATAACTTTAAAATAAATGTGTTTTAAAATAAATTGTTGTGTTTTCTATCTGCAATAATAATTTAACTAAAAGTTTTTGAAACATTACCCTTATTGTGTTTTTGCCATTTATATTAGTTTTTAGTTCACATATTTGTAACTTATATTTAACACATTTAATTAACATATATATATATATATATAAATATATGTTATAAATACAAAGCTAAACATTGTTGCCCATATATGAACATGTATTATATATACATATATGTTCCATATATGTGTAAAAAAAAAAAATAATAATAATAATAGGCCATTTATAATACAATTTATGCAGACTGCCCCCTGCAGCCCTTACCAAAAAGTGCATTTTTTTCGTATAATTACGAGAACTACAAAGGGTTAAGCCAGCGACAGTCAGTAATAGTAAGGTTTTTAATGCCTGGTAAATAGACGCTATTTTGACCATCGCCGATTTTGGGTCAACTAACAAAATCTATAAAGGAGCAAAATCAGGGCCAGCCCTGGCCAATTTGCTGCCCTAGGCAAGATTTTACCTGGTGACCCTTGCTTCACAGCCCATTCCACCAATAATATTTTTGTTAAACACAAACAGCTAGAATAATTACATCTGGTATTTCAGCACAAAACTACTCATTTGAACACGATAGATCAGAGTTACTGTTTAATCTTCAAAATGAATTTGAAAAGTGTTCCCACTTCCAGTAGATGGCAGCAATGTCTGACTAAACTATAGCCCATTCTAACGTTGTAGCCTAGAATTAAACTATAAAAACCTAACAGTTTCTTTTTACAGGAGAGGAGACTAGAGAGCGATATAAACCTGAAATAACACTTCACGAGTTCGCCTGCCCATCCAGTCCTAATGGGCAATGGTAAACAAACTTGGCTTGCTGTCTTTAATGGAGGCTCGGCTTGAGCGCAGAGTTAGAAACCCCCGTCCCCCCCGTCCCCCCCATCACCCCAAAAAAATCCCCCCGCCCCTCCCACACACACACACACACCCCACCCCACCCCACACGCGTGGAGGCGGAGGAGGAAAGCGGCAGACCCAACTAGGGTATGCTTTTGGGTGCCTCCTGAAACTTTGGGACTGCACCGTGCATCAGCCGAGCCCAGCCTGAGGGAGCTGAACCGGTCATTTTTTACACGTAATAGAGCAAAACAAAGCGTCTGACAAGAAGCAGCAATGTCAGAGTTGAAGAAACAGAGTTCAAATACATCTGCGGACAGGGATGAAGACGACAAGCAGGTGACGGAGAAGATGCCCTCCAGCCGTGGTGGGAATGGCAGCATGAGTCGAGCAGGAGGCAGCACACCTGGAAGCCCGAGCGGAGATATGATTACCTCTGCGGATAGAAAAGGTAGGTCAAGCTGAAAAGAACTATAACGCTTGTAAACGGCGTGGCCATCATTGTAGGCACCATTATTGGCTCTGGCTCTTTGTAACTCCGACCGGAGTGGTGAAAGAAGCCGGTTAAGTCGAGCTGTCGCCGGGCGTGTGGGTGTATGTGTATGCGGCGTCTTTTCCACCATAGGCGATCTGTGCTACGCCGAACTGGGGACCACCATCACCAACTCGGGGTGACTACGCTTACATTCTTTACGTTTTTGATCTACCTGCGTTTCTGAAACTCTGGATCGAGCTGCTCGTCATCAGGGCTTCCTCGCAGTATATTGTTGCCTATGTTTTCGCTTCCTACTTTTACTGATTTATTTCACAAATAAACAACAAGACTGAGGTTAAGTCGCGCTTTATTGTAAATCTCCTCAGGTCAACGGTTCTGACGTTGAAATTTTCCCTGATCTGCTGTCAGTTTGCGCTTCATCTTCTTAGTGTTTCTTCATGTACTACATTTTTCTCACAAAACTTGGCCAAATTATAAATATAAACGAGTTTCACTACACATGTGGCAGAAACGCCATGTGCTAACACAGCAACGGCGGGCGTATACAGATGCAGCCAAATTTCATCGTACATGTAGGAAGTGACACGCAGGGGCTTCGCTAGGGCTAATGGCTCAAGCCGTTAAAGTTTTTACTAAAAAGTTGGTCATTAAACTTAAATCAAGTCGCGATAGGGACTAGTATCGGTAAATATTATGCCGCGAAAGACAATGGGGCGTTTCTAGGATTTTAAAACATCCGGGGCTGGTGCCAAATCATCAGGGGCTAGTGTTAGTGGGTGGGAGCTCACATCATGCTCACATAAGATTTTGTTAAACACAAGTGGTTGAACCTGGATCCTTCTAGGTGGGTCCGGGGGCATTAAACTGGGTGTTAAAGACCTGGTCACACTATTAACAATAGTCAATAGTAATCACTGCAAATAACATATCAATGTATTATAACAAAATTATAACATTACAAAAATATGTTAGACAAATAAAATAATACATTTGAAAATGTATTTATAACTGTAAACAAATATATAGTTGAATGCAAAAATAGGGCCCTATTTTTTCCCCCGAAATTCCGTTTAATTTTATTTATTTATTTATTTATTTTCAAATTCTGTTTTCTGTCAAAAGGTTCTGTTTTAATCAAAATGTATTTAATCATGTGTAATTAATTAAAACCATGAATCTTATACAATTTACTGTCAGTTTATCAAAAGTTAAGAAAAATTACATGTTTGGGACCCTATGAAATGTTTAATTTTTTTTCTCACTTTACGTTTTATTGTTACCAAATATGTTTTAGCAAGTCTGTTTATGTGAATGCATAAAACACTTTTTATTTATTTTTTACAATAGCTTCATGGAATTCTGTGTTGTGTGTTTTTCTGGTTATCAGATGAAGGTATAAAATATTATTTTATTGATCTTTTAATGAAAATTTTATATATATATATATATATATATATATATATATATGTGTGTGTGTGTGTGTGTGTGTGTGTGTGTGTGTATATGTGTATATATATATATATATATATATATATTTGGCAAATGAAGGGGATTTACTATTATAATGTAAAAAACATGGAAGAAATATTGTGTGAAAATTTTTTATACATTTTTAATAATTAATAGTAGTAGTAGTAGGCACGTACATTATACTGAATGATTAATAAAGTTAAACCGAACTTTTATTTTGACTGGTTGCCGTGAATACCTTTAAATTTCTGTGTATATTTTTGGCGCTTGTTTTACTCAAATAAAACAGTGAAATGTTCATGAAGTGACTCTCAGAGCAGTTCTGGAGATGTTGTTAATGTATTTATGTCCTCATTTAGTGAAACGGCAGACGCTGAAATCAGTGCGCGTGTCAGTGTTACATGTACAGAAAACGAAACCGCGCATCCGCCCCGCTCATTCATAAAAAGACACGCAGAACACGTAGGATCGTATTTAAATAGTCTTTTGCGGCATAATATTTACAGATACTAGTCCATATCGCGACTTCATTTAAGTTTAATGACCAACTTTGATTAAATCATTCAAAATCATTCAAAAAAAAAAACGCCCCTGCGAAAGACTATTTAAATATGAATCCTGCATGTTCTGCGTGTCTTTTTATGAATGAGCGGGGCGGATGCGCGGTTTCGTTTTCTGTGCATGTAATACTGACACGCGCACTGATTTCAGCTTCTGCAGTTTCACCAATGAGGACATAAATACATTAGTCACTTCATGAGCATTTCACTGTATCATTTGAGTTAAACAACTGTCAAATATACACAGAAATTTAAAGGTATTCACGGCAAACCGTCAAAGTAAAAGTTCGGTTTAACTTTATTAATCATGCAGTATAATGTACGTGCCTACTAATTCTACTACTACTACTACTATTATTAATTAATACAAATAAAAAAATCACACAATATTTCTTCCATGTTTTACATTTTAATAATAAATCCCTTTATTTGCCAAAAATAAAACATACTTTTCATTAAAAGATTAATTAAATCAATATTTTACACCTTCATTTGATAACCAGAAAAATACACAACACAGAATTCCATAAGGCTATTGTAAAAATAAGTAAAAGTTGTTGTTTTTATGCATTCAAAATAAACAGACATGTTTAGTTTTGATTTTACCACGGTAGTAATGTAAACAATGCAACCATCTTGCAGATTTAAACCAGTCAGGATTAGCAGAATTAGCTCAAGCCTTAATTACCAATTAAGATTCAAAATAACATTCCCATAGTGTTTGTAAAATGATAATATGGAATGTTCCCTTAATGTTTTTGCTAAATGTAAAAAAAAAAATAAAAAAAATAAAAAATTGAAAGATCTAAGAACATTCAGAAATACGGTTTAATTTTTTAGGGCAACTTCTCAAAATCAGGCCATGTTTTCAAATGTTTTCCTGTATTTTACTTTAATGTGATTATATTCAGTTTAAAAATTTCACATACAAAAATTACTACAACTGAAAAGTTAGTCTTCTACATAATATAAATGTGAACTTCATTAAAACATCTGTAATTATTCAGCTTTCAATACAATTCATGTTAAATGTACAGACAGACAATTTCAAAGAAAATATCATTCAGTTTCTGACAGATCTTGTGTTGTTGTTTCATGTCATCTCTTTCAGACTCTCCATATATATTTCATGATGCCAATAAAGGAATGTTCAGGACTGCATCTATGGACAGATTAGACGAAATGTAGCAGACTGAGCCAGAATCCAGTACTTTATGTTGCATATTGTAGTTCAATGTAGTGGACAGAGGTTTGCTACATTTTGATTGGATCTTGGTGGACTAACATAAACAAACACCCAACGCCATCAGATAAAGATGCCAGGACAACAGCCAGACATCTCTTAAAGTGCAAGGAGAAGACCTTTGGTACAAAGCCCAGGAAGGACAGAACTTCCTATTGGTCAAAATGCAGTTTGTGCCCTTCACCCACCTTGAGACTAAATTCTAAGGTTTTGGCCTGTGACCGACCATAAAAATTCCTTATCCGTTCTGAGTCTGAGCCCTGCGACGAGGGTGAGACAATAGCAGAAACACCTCCGTTCTGAGTCTCCGTTCCGTTCAGAGAGACAGTAACAGATAGGACTGCAACAGATTGCCTTTGTTCTGAGTCTGCTACACACGTCTCCATCCTAGAGAGACAAGGTGGATTCACCAAGTTCTGAGTCTCAAGCCCAGAGAAGCAGAAGACACACAGATATTTGTAAGAAGGTTAAGCTCACTCAGCCACAGCGAACGTAAATATCACTTCCAAACCTCTTCCAGAGACCTTGTCATTGTTGTATATTATCAGTATATGAGTTTCTTATTTACATTAGATATTATATAGCTGATTGCAGTTGATAACAAATCTTGCACGTATTTGTTTGATGCATAATGCTTCACCTTATTTGTTTCAGAGTAGCAACAGTTTCTAAATAACGTAGCTATGACCAGTGATGGGAATAACGGCGTTATAAACTGCGTTACTAACGGCGTTATTTTTTCAGTAACAAGTAATCAAACGAATTACTGTTTCCTACGTTACAACTCCGTTACCATTACTGCCAATAAAATACGGCGTTACTATTGTTTATTATAATATTATTATAATCTTATTTTTCAGTTCATCTGAATGGATGCCCAGTGTACCTGTACTTGACGAGCTGTAAACTCTAGTGTGAAGGCACACGACTATTGTCACCTTTGTCTCACACACACGCAAAGAAAGACACAGAGCGACAGAGTCTTATACCGTGCAGAATTGATGCGCTACGTGTAAACGATATTCTTTATTGTATTTTCCTCTCAAAACAACGGAGCTTCTTTGGAGTACTTCAGCTTTTAAGAACTGCTGGTTTCTCCAGTAGTAGGCGGAGCTAATGTGCAAACAGCAATCTCATTGGCTGGCGCTCACCTATTATCGTTTCTGTTTCGATTTCAGCAAATCAGTTCGAGCGAACGCAGACAACGTGATTAATATTCATGAACCCAGCAGCTCATTAAACCTTAGTGTGTTTAATATTGTTATTAATAGTAGAATTCGTGGACGTTCATAGAAACACTAAATTACAAACAATATCAGCACCAGTCCTGAGTTCAGTCAACATGACAAACATGCATTCATACACGCTTATTCTAATTTCTAGTTCTAATGGCTAAAATTGAATGCTAATTATAATTATAATATTATATCAGATATTTAATATTAGTCTGGTGAGTAAACTAAAAATTTATTTAAGTTTCATTCATTTAACATATTTAATATTGGGGTCATCCAAGTTATTTAATATATTTATTTATTTATTTATTTATTTTAAAAAAGCAACACAATAGTTACTTTCCCTGGTAATTGATGTAACTCTGTTACTAACTCAGTTACTATTTGTGAGAAGTAACTAGTAACTATAACTAATTACTTTTCAAAGTAACATTCCCAACACTGCCCACAACAATATTAAATAGTGTAGATTAGTGTACAATGTTGTATATTTATTTAATAGTTATATTAAATTAGATTTTTTTAAAGTAACGCAATAGTTACTTTGCCTGGTAATTAGTTACTTTTATAATGATGTAATTCAGTTACTAACTCAGTTACTATTTGTGAGAAGTAACTAGTAACTATAACTAATTACTTTTTTAAAGGTACGTGCCCAACACTGGCTATGACACAGCAACACCCAACATAATCACTTGCATTTTATGCATCTTATGCACTTTATTCCTTTTCCATTCATGGTTTTCATTTAGTAGTTGTTGATTACTCTTGTCTATCTTTTGTTAATAAAATGTATTTTATTGCACTTATGTCTTCCTTGTGTTGATAATAAAGAAGAGTTTCTACATGTTACAGATCCCACCAATCTTTCTTATGAGATGTACTCATAACCACACATTAATTTACGCAATCCAAAAATCATAACGTCAGTTGTGACACGAGGACCCATCACTACCCTGTTTCACCTCTCTAGGTTGGCGAAAGCAAAATTCACCACATTAATTGCCGTCCCTGGGTTGGCGAAAGTGAAATTTATTACATCAGTGCATTTCAGTGCAGCCTCATATAAATCCACATATTGTACATATATTTACACTGTGTGAATAGTGTAAAATCATTCAAGTATGATATATTATCTTCCAATTTCACCTTCTAAAGTAAAATATTTCATGACACAAGTGAATTTATGATGGACACCTTGTGCAGATATGAAAAATAGGAAACATTAAGTCATAATGAACGGTCTGACCTCAAATTGCACTACATGGATTTTAACCTTAAATACCTCTTTTGCACAATATCTTGTAGTACTGTTATTATTTGGCGGGGGAGTGAATGACCAGTACAGTCTTCCACTCTCAATACCACGACTGAGGAGAGATCCTTGAGCAAGAACCAAAACCCCTGTTACACATTATAGTTGAACAGTGTTTTTAGGGCAATGTCTCAGAATCAGACGTATGTTTTACTCTGTATGTGATTTTATACAATTTATTGAATGTTGGTAAAAATACTGATGTGTTTGCATTTTTTGCCTGAATTTTATGCTTCATATATATTTACTACATATAGTGTGACAACATGCCTGCTATGGCACATATGCTGTATACGTTTTTATGCTTGTCATTATATTATCAGTCAATAAAATGTATTTTTAATCAACAAATTTGTCAGCACATTTGCAAAAGGAACATGTTTGTGTTTTTTATGATCTATCTATCTATCGATTTATGTGTTTATTTCATCATGTTCATTTAAAACTTCATAAAACCACTTATTCATTTAGTAGATGCTTTTATCCAAAGCAGCTTACTGTGGGGTTTTGGTTTTCTCTGTGTGATGATGATCAGGACGATGACGTCATCACCAAAGCTCCTGTTTAGCTAGAAGGGATACAGCTCCGACCGGAAACTAACAATGAAATTGTCACCGAATGGTTTGTACAAGGAGCAGACCAGGAGAATCAGAGAGTGATTCAAACACAAAATACTTTAAT